>NC_134403.1:310998908-311298908 GCF_038048845.1 Mixophyes fleayi | reverse complement strand
GAGTAGAAGGAATAGATGCTCTGACAAGACCTTGGAATTTTAAACTGTGGTGTGTGTTTCCTCCTCTTTCTTTCATTGCAAGCACACTGATAAAGATCAAGAGAGATTCAGTGGAAGCAATAGTATATCTTCCATTCTGGCCTTGTCGTCAGTGGTTCGCAGTGCATAGGGAATTCTCCTAAAACACCCTTGGCCTCTAACACTTTGACAGATCTTTTTTACCAAGTGCTTATTTTCACTGTAGTAGGCTTTCCTTAATGGTGCGTTAATTGAGCAGTCATGGCGCAAGGTGATTGAGGTATTATTGCAAGCATAAAGAAACATTATTCCATAGTGTATTACAGAGAATGTAAAACATTTATACTTTGATGTAAAACCAGATTTATCAATTCAGTTGCTGCTAAAATACTTGTCATGTCATTGTTATCCCATTATATTATCACACACAAACAATAATTATGGAGAACTAACTTAATGTTTATTGTTGCTGCAATCAGGATTGGTGTGGGGCTTTTATTCTCTCCCCAAACTAGGAAGCAACCTTTTTTTTCTTCTTCTAGGCTTTAGTAAGATTAGATTTCTTTTCAGATACATGTTTCTCAACCAGAGCTAAACACATGGCAGCTACAGGAACTGGAACATTGGCGGATGCTGGAGCTTGCACTGGAGATAATGGTGATTCTGGTGAAGAAATAGAAGCTTCTACTGTATCAGAGGGTGGGTTCAAAAGAGAGGGTGGTCCAAATTTCTTTGCCACTGCACCGATGAAGATACTGGCATGATAAAGAATGGGGTGATCAGATTCTATCAAACATAGAACCCTCTCCAGAGCCTTCCCTTTAAAACCTATTAATATGGTTGCTACTTGATTAAAGTATTTGGCATAATATGTAGGGTTTAAAAGGAACTGATTGAAACACTACCATGTAAGAGCAATAAATTTCTGCAGGTACCCATCAAAAGACAGAGGCTGAAACATGGGAATGTTGCAGGTGGTTGCCTTGGCAACTATAGCGCAGGAGACCTTGATTGTGCAATCTGACTACTTTGGCTGTGGGTTGGCGGCTGTTATATCGGACTTACCACACAACTCAGAAGGCCCGAAATGGGCACACTTCCTAGAGTACTCGGGCTAATCATACAACTTGGAAGGCCTGGAAGGCACACAACTTGAGGAGCTCGGATTGAGCACATAAGTCAGAAGACCCGAGATGGCCAGACTTGGATAAGGTCTGAACTGGGCACAGAACTTGGGGAGCTCAGGTTAAGCACATATATCAGAAGACTTGGGATGGGCACATTTGGCATAAGGCCAGAACTGGCACACAACTTACAAGGGCAGGCTGGGCATACAACTCGGAAGGTCCGGACTTGGCACACAACTCAGAAGGCTCGAGTTGAGCACAAATATCAGAAGGCCCTGACTGGGCACATAACTTGGATTGGGCAGCAATCTGATACACCTCTGATGGAACAGAACCATGAGGCACCTCTTACCGAACAGCACTATTAGGCATACCTTTTACCTTTGCATTCTAGCTGGAATAGAAGCATGATACAAGGTAATCTTTTTCGTTGGCTTCAGACTGACTATAGGCTGTTCAGTAGGATACCTCTGTTTTCTCTGCGTACAATAGGAAGTGTTCAGCACTAGCACAATAAAAATAATGATTCAAATTTCTTTGGCGGCTACGTTCAAAGGGACTGTAGGGACCACCTCTAACTTTAGATAATTGTGCTGAAGTGGTAGCGATGACTTGTGTATGAGATGAAATAAAGAAATAAAGAAGTATTGGTTGGCTGAATAAATAGATCCTTTCATAGACTAGGTAAAGACTGCAAAAACTTTTGACCAATTTGTTATCACTAACGATTTTACAAACGACTGAAGTCACAATCAGTCTGCTGATTCATGTATACACACTATAAATGAATTACCTTCAGATCTGTGCTCTTCATCTAGTCCAACAGCAGTGTAGTCGGTCATTCCTGTCACACTGATTATAACACACAAAATAAACTTTGACTTTGCACAGTGTCATTATAAATTTTGTTGGCTTCTGTGACTCTGAAATGAAATATTCAGTCTCAGAATGAACAAATGAAATAATTAATCTACAGCACTCTCTACATTTAACAACACAGACACAGTGACAGGTTCCTATCCTGTCTCTTGGCCAACAGTCGTGTGAGTGCATACACTGAAGGATCGGAAGGTGGTTTGAATGAGATTTTTAAACAGAATGAGCAATCAAATGAAACAACTATCGGTAAGTATACACACTAATCCAATATCAGGCTAAATGGCCATTTATAGGGTGTTTGAACCAATCCTTGGCTGAAAAACCTCCAGTGTGTACCTTACTTTCGAAAAAGCAGCACAGCTGGGAAGGAAGCTTTATATTGCTTCAACTGATTCTCGCCAGGTAGCTCATGTCCTGTGTTGTCAGAGAAGGCAGGAATATGTTCCTGAGTGAGCACTACACTGAACAGCATTTGTGGAAAGTACTTTGATAATCTGAGGAAGCAGATGCTGAACTTGAGTTTGCTGAGAGCAGAGTTGCAATATTTCAAACTGGAGAGTCTGTGGCATAGTGGTGTCTGAAAGAACTGATACAGGTGTGGCCCCAGCAGGATCCATGAGGTTAGGCTGGATCATTCTGTCAAAGTTCTCTTGTATATCACACTGTATTATCACACAGAAGCAATGGTTATAGTGAACTAAAGTAATGTTTATTGTTACTACAAAAACAGGGTAGGATCTCATTGGCGAAAGGGCCAGGCAAGATGGCAAAAAAAGTTAAGAATTAATATAGAGAAACAAAGTCCTTTAAACTTGCCAGAGTCAGGATTCCAGAAATGCAGAATGGTTAGACTAGCCATGGGTCAGGGCACCAGAAAGTCAGGAGCATCGTCAGAAATAGCCAAGGTCAAAGACAGGTATAGCAAGGTGCTGGAATACAGGAACCAGAAATAGCAAGGATCCACAGCTGGGTCATTGATTCTGCATAAGAAGAACTGCGAAACAATGATCCAGCAGGTCTGATTGCCAGGGGTGAGTATTTATAGGCTAATCATCAGCCTTACTAGCTACAGCTGAGTGAATCAGCTCAGCTGCTTCTAGGACAGAGGAACCCCCATACCGGTCACTAGTGGTGGAAGTGCAGAACTGAACCAGTTAGGACTTAAGAAGTAAGTGTAGCAATGAGTAACACTGTTACCTACAGTACCTTAGGTGCTGAAATTCCTCAAGAATGTTACAGAAGGGCCTTGCCCTTAGTATATTGGAGGTGCAGGTTTTGGCACTTTGATGATCTGATAGGAAGCGTTTTTCAAATGAGAAAAGATTACATATTGTAGACCTGATTCGATCAATTTCTGTGCATCTCATGAGAGCTAAGGAATTCAGAAAGACAGTATGAGTATTTGCTTGATTTCTTGGCTCCACCCTGTGCTATTTGTTGGGTAGATCCCATTTGTTAGGGCAAACAGGGAGTCTGAGAAGGAAATAAGCTACTTATACTCACTAATTATTTCATTAATTTTAATTACTCCAAATATTCCCTCCTATGTTATTTGTTTATGTGTCACTCTACACCTATAGAGGGTGTCAAATTCTGTTCTTGTCTCTACTCAGTCTTTTAAGGATTAACCCATTCTTTAAGGCTGCTGTGGAATACTCAAAATTAAATTATTGGTGAGTATAATTTGTTTATTTAAATGTTATTTATTTATAGTCTTCTGATTGAAATATATCATATCACTAAATATGCTTCTAGTCACCATTCATGGATAACTATTTTATATAAAGTGGAGCCACATAGGTAAAATGTCATTGCACACTGAAAAAAAACCTCGTAAAATGTATACCTATATTAATGATGAAGAAAAACTAAATATGTTAAATCTGTTCGTCTGTCCTCGGTGTATTACAAGTAAAATCATGGGTTTAAGATAACAAAACAGTAATAATGAAATAATTGCTTTGTGTAGTTTCTACACTGTGTCAATTTAATGTAAGTGTTGCTGAACAAAAAACATCCAAAGCAATATTATATAAATGTACAAACAAATGGCTTATATCGTGGGATAAAAACAAAATATGAATCATCTACTCAAAGCACATAATCAAATTTTACAGTGGCTGTCAGATCAAAAAGTAATCTATACAGATGTTTACAATGAGTTTTAGTGGGAGTCATATTTAATGCCATGGCTTTAACCTATGAATCATTTCTAGAATATATTTGTTTCTGACTAGAGATGTTACCAATATATTAGCCCACTCTTTAACCATGAGTCATATTTCTTACTTCAATCCCCTCCTGGTTGACGTCCTATAAAACCAACAGCCCCCATGTCAATCCATACAAAATGCATACTAAGCTACTCTGCTCATGTTTAACTCATGTAACTATATGCAATATTTCATTCAATTAATTATATGCAATTAGTTTGAAATCTGTAAGCAATCATGATCTCCTCCCTACTTTGTTTCCAAAGAAAAATGAAAATGCAATTTATTTATTTTTTCAAACTTTTACTTTCAAAACCAAATATCTACCTTTTACCATAGAGTTTCTTTCAGTGACTCAATAGTGGAATTAGTATGAAATGATTTCACATTCAGCTTTCCATGAAACCCATAATACAACTTTCAAACATACCCTATTACGATAATATATGTTACTCTTCCTTGCAATTTTAGCTTAATTGACATATTAAAAAAGAAGATAAATAATATTTAATATATTTTTTTATTAATTAAAACTAATTAATACATTGAAATTAACTAACAGTTTCTTTGACTCTTATTGATCCACTCAATAACCTGGTTTAAAAACAATTGTGCCATGGAAATGTTTAGAGATGAATGTATGTGATAGAATGTACAGTGATATATATGTTGCAGGGCTTTATACAGCTTCTATAAATGTTACTAAATTGTAGAATTTATATGGACCTAGAGTGTTTGTTTTCCTCTTGGTTCTATAATCCCCTTTTGTACTCCCAATCAAATTAGTGTGGAAAAATCTGTCATAAAAGTTTTTAAAATTGGGAGCATAACTTGCTTAATAGGGACATTTGGGGCTTATTTAGAATTTGACGTACATCTGTTTTTTACTGATGATGATGACTATTAGCAGCACTATCTAGCTTCTTCTAATGAACTATTTGTGGATTCACCTTCAGCTATTACTTCATTCATAAGTATAGCAGCTATATAAGATTAATTAAATTAATTGGCAACCATTTATCCGCATTGCCTAAGTTACATTTCCCTATGGACTGGAAATGATTCCAGTTTAATTTGTAAAAGGATAAACAATGGCTGTGGGAGTGTTGTATTTTATTTATTTTGAAATGGTAAATGTGATTTTTGTTTTTATATGAAAGACATTATTTTCTCATGTGTATTTAACTGGACTACCCTTTTTGTACACAAAATAATAATGTGTAATATGGTGTTTTAATTACATTTTTAGGTTATGAACAAGTAGGGTATTGACACTATTTCAATGAGTACTAAAACATATGCTTAACACTTACATATCCTACGCTTCAGTCAAGCTTACTTACACACACTGTTATGCCTGGCCTACACCTGACATAAGTACTAATCTTTTTAAGTTATTCACATCTACATATAGACTGAAGTACATTTATTCTTGTATGCATCTTTTTCTACATACTTCAAAGACACATAACCTTACATCTCTAAATGAGACCCATTGTGGGATGAGGATGGGTTAAAAAACTGAGAGAGACGCACAGCTAAGCATTAATGAGCTTCTAGACACTAATAAGCCAAGAGAGATCCTAGGTTATGATCAGATGTTGTGTAAACGAACAGAGTTTAAAAGCAATATTTTGTATTATTATAACTGCACTAAACCATTTCAGTGTTGTGATCACTTGTGTCAGGGATAAGCCCTCTCTAGCTACTCCCTGATTTAATATCTTATCATATATTCCAACAGTCATACAATATATCACCTCTTTTTTGTCAGGAAACCGCTTCTGAAACCCTTTACCTGTCACAAATCGCCCTCTGTGACTTGGAAGCTCACTGTAAAGGAACACACAGGATTCCAACCCAAATCTCGCACTCACCTCTTTTTCTAAGGCTACAGATTTACTGGTCCCTTTCCCAACACAGATGTACGCTTCACACCTCTCAGCAACTGTCACCAGCTACGTATAAGGCCCGTAGCAAACCTAAGACTTAATCACCCAATTGCGCACACTCTGTGCTCTGGTAGATAAACAGTTAACCATTCACACACTGATTTCTAAAGAGTTAATCCAGCCAAGCAATCTGTCTCTACTAAACAGGCAATGGATTTGTTTAGAGCAATAAGGGCATGAACTATTTAAATTTTTAGATTTAATATACAAAATGTACAATGCTTAGAGGTTATAAAAACAACTAAGATGACATGACATACATAACAAGCAAAACAGTTTAAAATAAAGGGATTAAGAGCAGAGTATAAATTACAGATAAGTGTTATATTCTGGCCAAGGGAAATTGGCGTGAAGATGGATGGCTTATCAATAATGATTGATTTCCCAAAAAACTGACCATTTGTTGTCACTGGTCTCAACTTTTTAAAGACACCTTTCCACCTTTCCCCACCTCCCGGGGGGTTGTGGTCTGTGACACTTTTTTCAATCATCAATTGCATGTTGCCTGATTTACTATCCAATTCTACTATGTGACCTAACTTTTCTGTGGAGCATCACACAGACCTAATTGTTATTATTAAGAGATCACCTATGAATTTACCGATCTATTGATGCCAAACAGACCTATGCAAATGGCATCAGTTGAGCTTATACTCATTTCCTAAACTGCTCTGTGTGTCAGAATTCTTAATTTTACATATGAGCTGCATTTCATCATGTTATTGAGGAATATGTGGTTGATCGCTACTTTTATTGATTTTAAGTAACTTCACATTTTACACTTTAGCAGCTCAATTTATCAATAGATTCATTAGATATACCATATTTACTGTTAGTTGTTCTTTTATGTTTACAGTACCTATTGAAAGGAAATCAGTTAGGAAGTGGAATACATGAATAAAATAAATGGATGTCTAGGATCTGCATAGCTTAAGCTGGTCTCATTACAAAAGGGTTTGCTCAACCTAATTACCTCCTACTGGACTAATTGACCAAATGTTTTAAAAAGGAAACAAACCTTTATCTGAGTGGAGAATCATGTTCACTTCTATGTATCAATGCTATATTTTATTTGGGCCCTGACATTTAATAGTTTATTTCATCATATGAGATTTATGCTCTCATCCTGACACCTCCCCCCTTCAAGAGATGGTATGGGGATTGACTGACAGGTCAGTGCCCAAGATCATCTTATTTAATTTCCCCCTGGTTCAACTGTGATAGCTGCTAGCTGGTTCTCACTAGCTTCTCTGGTGGGATGGGTTATGAAGGGGTTAAATGCCTCATTCAGCTGGGACTCCTGATTCTTCCATAGCTGTGGGCTAACCTCTGTATTTTTAAGGGGTCCTATCCCTTGCACTGCAGCTACTAGCTCCACTAGCAAGTCCTTCTTCTCCTCATCTGGAAATCTACACACTGGCAGGGCACACTCATCCCTGTCATTTTTAGCCTTCAACAGATTACCATGAAAAACCCTATGTATCTTCCTGGCATGATCTATAGTGAATACACAGTGAACCTTATTTAGGCATTGATGGATGAGATATGAGTCCTCCCATGCAGCCTGGAATTTATGCTGGGTCTGAGGGGTTAGTACCCACACCTTCTGACCCACTTTGCAAACTCTCGCCCTGGCAGGGGAGTCATACCACTGCTTCTGGCTTGTCTGGGCTGGTGTCATGTTCTCATGTACCAACCCTGTCAGAGTGTACACTTTGTCTCTAGTTCTCCATCCCCAAGCATATACTTCATCTTGAGCAATTTCAAAGCTCTCCTCTAGACATTCCAGCTGTAGCCCGGAATAAGAGCCCGCATGTGATACTGGCTGAAAGCATTGTGCGGGTCTTCCTGTGCCCAGGTGAGGTCCTTAATCCTCTCCTTTCGAGATTTGTTGAGGCAGGAAACACCTTGCAGCAGACATTCTTTAGTTCGCTCTGCCATACTCATCATTATTAGTGAATCCTCTGGATTTGGGACAATATTCACACTTTGTTCCTCTAGTGTTGTCTTGGTCCCCAGTTCAGGTTCCATATCACATTGCTTCTTTGCATCATCCTCCAATAAAGCGCAAGCCTGCACCTTTTTAGTTTCATCTGTCCAGTCAAGACCATGCTGCTCACACAGGGCAATTAAAGTCACGAGTGCGCAAAGTGCGATTTGTGACTGGTAAAGGTAGTTAGAATAGGATTTACTGATAAAATCAAGGTGATATATTGTCTGACTGTGTGAATATATGATAAGATATCTAATCAGGGAGTAGCTAGAAAGGGCTTATCCCTGACAACTTGTCTGAACAAATATTATTTTTTTATGACCTAATGTTGTGTTCCATCTGTTTTATGTACCCCCTTCTTTCCCTTACCCTAATATTATGTCTCCCTCCCTTTTCTTTTTTTTTGTAACCCTCCTTTAAAATTTTATACAACTCAATATAAAAAAAACCCAGAAAATAAGAGAGTAGAAGAGAGAAGACATAGGGAAACAGATGAAATACTACTAATTTAGCTCAAAGACTGTACAGAAAAATAAAATTGCATATTTAAAGCATTCCCCATACTTAGAGAACTTTTTTCTTCTTCTGACTGGCTATTCACACACACACATATATATATATATATATATACATATATATATATATACAAGTTAACCCGTGCATGATACTCATGCATTCTAGTCAAATCAAGCTACTTAAGGTGTTAAAAAGGTTCTTGTCATGCATTTGGGCCTAGCCCAGGCCTCCTCAGGGAAAGAGCGTTACTTCCCGACGCAAGCGCCCTTTTTTAACGTGGTTTTGTCCACATGTCACCACCTCATAGTTTTTCTCCATCACCTCATCCTTCATCTTCATTGCCACATCCTTCATCATCATCGTCTTACTGTTCTAAATCCTCTCGATACACAACGTTTCTGCTAAACACCTTATCGCTGTGCTCAATCAGTCTTCCTTGAAGGGCAGTATTCATAACCTGCACCTTCACATCACTGCTTCTCCGTACTCGTGAAAATGCGACATACAATTGTCCATGACCAAAAACAGGCTGCAGTAAATAAATACCCACACGGTCAAGTGTTTAACCCTGTGACTTGTTAATGGTCATAGCAAATGCCGCCTTCAAAGGGAACTGCCGCCGTCTTAGCTTAACTGGCAGTCCTGTTTCGGATGGACATAAGTCAATCCGAGGTATCATCACCTTTTCTCCTTTAGCAGAGCCAGTCAAAACTTCTGCTTGTATCACATTCGTTTTCAGTGCTGTCACTACTAATCGAGTGCCATTGCACAGTCCTCTCTTAACATTCAGATTTCTCAATAGCATAATAATGCTTGCAACTTTCAATCTTAATCTGTGCCTTGGCATTCCGGAAGGAAAGCGTCAGTATTAGTTTTTTGCTGACTTGTCAGTAGAGCGTGAGTAGTAATTTTTGGCGACTTGTTAGAAAGGTGTGAGTAGGAATAGTAGGTGTTTGCCAAGTTGTTAGGAAGGCGGGTAGCACAGTAATATACTACACATGTGTGTTCATGAGGTAAAATTACCTCACGAAAATGATTTTGACCCCTCAACTCGTAAATTTAGCCTATTTTTTTTGTCAAATAATGTCAGTATACCAAATTTCAGGTCATTCGGATGAGCCCTTTCTGAGAAAAATATTTTTCCACAGACACACACACACTAACACACGCCGCTACACATGCAGGGGCGGATCTAGAAAATGTTTGTTCACCGGGGGGATGTTAGGGCGGGGCGATTTATGCCCCACCCCCTTTTCGACTTCTGAGGCTGCTGGGGGCTGCACAGTATGTGCAGGTTCGCTCGGCAGTGACAGGCAGGGACAGTGTGCTGCCCGGCTGCTCTGATTGTGTTTAAAACACAATCAGAGCAGCCGGGCAGCACACTGTCACTGCCAAACGGACCTGCACATACTGTGCAGCCGTCGGCAGCAAACCCCTGCTGGGGGGGGGGGGGCGATTGCCCCGATCGCACCCCCCTGGATCCGCCACTGTACACATGTGTGTTCATGAGGTAAAATTACCTCACGAAAATGAGTTTGACCCCTCAACTCGTCAATAATGTCAGTATACCAAATTTCAGCCCTTTTTGAGTTTTTTTTTCCACACACACTAAGAATTTAGTAGGTCAGTTAACCCGTGCATGATACTCATGCATTCTAGTCAAATCAAGCTACTTAAGGTGTTAAAAACTCCCCACTGTCACCCCCGGCAACCACCAACCACTCCCAACTGTCACTTCTCCTTCAAGAAATATATAGGTTGGTGTATAACTCTGCCCAGCAGGTGGCGCTGCAGCTTGTTTTGTTTTTTTCACACACGCCACTAGGCATTTATATAGTAGATATAGATATATATATATATGTATATATATATATATATATATATATGTATATATATATATATATATATATATATATATAGTCATGAAGTTTACTCTAGTTCATTCATAGGCTGCAAATAGCCAATCAGTATGGCTTTCTCATGCTGCAGCCAAGTAGAGGCAAGCCTCTCTGACTGACCATTCACACGGGCCCCTTTTCATTCATTCATTCATGTTGTGTATCTGTGTCAAACTTCTGGTATCACAGATGGAAATCCAATAACTAGGCAGTTCTAAGGTAAACATGATCATCATCATCATCATCATCATTTATTTATATAGCGCCAACATATTCCGTAGCGCTTTACAATTGGGGACAAACATAATAAACTAATAAACAAACTGGGTAAAACAGACAAAGAGGTGAGAAGGTAAACATGATTTATTTAATTATACAAATCTAAAGTATCCAACAAGTAAAGTCAATAATTCCCTGGTAGAGAAATGTCCGGCAGAAGTATCAAACGTTTGCAAGCCAAATCACAAAGGGAGCAAGGTTCTATGAAAGCATTTAGTTCAGATTACAACACAATACACAATCAAAGGCTTCAAACAGGAAGTGTCTTTTATAGGCCTAAGCAGGAAATAATATCTAAGATGGACTCTTCATGAAATAGTCCTGACCGTCTTAGATAAGAACTATTCTAAGGGCAAGTTCATAACATGGATCCAAGATGGAATCTTGTTCAAGTATGGTCAAGTTCATATTAATCTGCTAGAAGCAGGATCTTGGTGTCTAACAGAGTTTCTTATTTTTTTCCCAATTGGATTATTCTTCAATTATAACAGGAGGAAGATGCACTATGTAATTAGTAAATACAATTGTGAATCAAAGGATTTGTGTGAGTATTTATTTCTAGTAATGGATTTTTACATGTGGTGTCCATGTCTTTATTTACTATTATTTAGGTTGGTTGAACTATATGTTAAAATTGTAAATAGAAAATGGTCACAGATAAGAAAGTATTTATGTTTGAAAAATAGACCCATGTGCACCTTTAACCCTTAAACTAAATCTACAAATATGGACCAATTTTTTAAAGGCACCAAAAATGATTGTTGCCTTAATGATCCCTAATTCAGCAAAAAGTCATCTTTTCATGCTCCTGTTTATATGCTTTGAGAAAATATAGGGAATTATGTCACCTATTTTTTTCTGACCTATTTTTAGGACTCTTGGAACTAGTTCCCCACCCAGTAATCTCTATCATAGCCACTCCAATTATGTAATATCCAGGTCTCTTAATTTGGGCTAGACTGTATAGCAGGACAGTTCCTGCCCTTCTGTTAACCCCATAGTATTTAATGTTAAATATTACTTTTAATGTTCTCCAAGCATATTTTATAACTTTGGGAGATCAACTTCACTGATTAATTTGTAGATATAAAAAAATAATAGGTCATACTTATACCTTGCTATTAGATCAGCGCAAGCTATATATTATACATTGAGAAGATTGTCAAGCATGAATAAGATTTAGATGAGAGCTTGCAGTGGAGATAAAAGGGTCATGGGACAAAATGAAAAACAATGGCAATCTTCTGATAGATGAATTTAGCAAGCAGTGTTTGTAAAAAATAGGTAGAGTATTTTTAAGCAAGAAAATTATTTGAGTGCCACTAAGAGTTCACACCACATGTCCATGAAACAAATACTCCTTTGATAACATTTTAAATATATACAAATACTTTATTTCTTAGCCATTTATAAAAAATAAATACAAATGAAATGAAACACACAATAACATCAATAAGAAAATAATGAAAAGACCAACTGATATTGGATTGAAAAAACATAAATTTAAATGCTTATTTTTTAACAATAATACATTTGTTTAAATATATCAATTTTAATATATATATTGAACATCTGTTTTTATTCTAACATTCATGTTATATCTGATTGTGCCAACAAAGGGTCTCATTTATGTAGTGCAAAAAGGTTGAGGTACGCGGCAAACTCCTATTTGTGTAGTAGTAAAAATATAGATTTCATTTTATGGAACAATGCTGTTGAAATGAAGGGGTGTTGGGGGGGGGTGACAAATTTTTAGGAATGTTTTTTACTGTGAAGAAGGCTATATGACCATTTGTGCTCCACAAATGGACTTTTGCTACTATACTTTTAATGGCATCCTCCATTTTCATGTCAGTGGAGAGGCACATTTGTAGGTGCACTTTAACCGATCTAAAAAATAAAACGTAAAACACATAAATATATCACATGTAATAAGGCAGTTATGTCACTAACACTGATTGCCAATTTAAGTCAGTAACAAGACAAAATCTTGCAGTGTTTTATGAAAAAATTGAAACATTTTACGTAATGAAAGGGGTGGTTCTATAGTGGTAGGAGGTTGGCTTTGATGTGATATTTAATAATATTTTATGTGTAGCTATTGTCACGAGCCGCGGTGACTTCAGCCACCGCCGCGACTCGCTCCTTCTGGTGCCCTCGCGTCCCGGCCGTCGTCATGACGACCGGGACGTCACTTCCGCTTTGTCCTGGCCGTTGCAAAGACAACAGTTGGGACGCTCTCTGGCTGCTATCGCTGCGTCCCGGCATCTAGGATAGTCAGGCGCGCGCGCAAAGTAAATTAATTATTGCCCATCTAGGCTGTTTTCAATCCCCCTGCTACTAGGGCAGTTTTTCTATTGGTCCACATTAGTATATAAGGCAGGAAGGGGCAACTCCTCCCTGCCGGTTATAGTCCCTGCTCTTCTGCATACTACCCTGCTGTGACCTGGCTCCCTGTTTATCTTTTGGATCCTGATTATTGTTGCCGACCTATTGCCTGGATACTGACTTCGATTGATTGCTTGTGCCCCTTGATCTATTGCCTGGATTCTTACGCTGCCGTTTTGCCTGTGACCCATTTGACCCCAGCCTGGACCTTGGCGTTATCGTTTTGCTGACACCCTCTAACCTCAGCTGGAATCATCACTCCACCTTTGCATTTACCAGCGCCTCGTTCTCACGGTATCAGCTCCTACTACTAGAGTACAAGACCTGGGGGTATCAGAATACCTGTGAGCGCATCTAGCTCTACGGGAAAAGCGGTTCCTATAGGTGAAGACCTCTGAAGCGGTTCTAGGAGCTGATACCTGGGGCGTGAGCCATAACAGCTATAGATTTAAATGATCTCTAACAACATCATTCACTTGATTTATTCAACAAGAGGACACTCTAATATATAATGTTTGTTCACGTTTAAGATGCACATTAGGCTTCATTCAGTTCAGCTCACAAATAGCCTTATTAGGAGCTAGGAGCTAAACTTCTCTGGTCTTATGAGAATGTAGGAACACATGACATCACACTTAATGGCCAAATTCCTTGTGTCTTGCTATCAGATTGCACTATGCTCGCTCCTGGGCTATCTTCTGCTGTATATCACACAGCTCTCTTGCTTTGTAGGCTGGAAGAAGCTTGCCTGGGAGAGAACAGAGTGCAGCAACAGTTCTCTGAAAATGCTCTCTCCTGAGAGAATAAAGAACTAACATAATATCAGTGGACCTGATGACAGGTCCTTTTTAATAGACTGTATTGTATTAATGCTAACAATGCATTTACCCACAAAATGACAACCTTAATTGCGTGTAGGTGACAGGTGATTATTAACCCATGTAATAAGTAAAAACATATTTCTTATTTCTTAGTTAATGATACAATGCAAAAATCATAAAAGTAGATTCTGCATTAAAAAAATAAATTCTACCATTAAGCAATCACTGATAACATAAGGTATAAAGGAAACAAAATGAAAAACTGACAGCAGGTTTCCTTTATTTTCCAGTAAAAACACTTTAATAATAACATCATTTGATTTGCAGCTCTGTAAATGCCAATTACTAATGACATTTTTATGATTTTTAGATAGGATTTGGAAGGCTGCTTCCTGTAGATGTGACTGCTTTGTTGACTCATAAAATGATATAACTCTGCTTGAGTTCTGCTGCATCTTACTTTGGTCTATCCACCAAACATTAAAATTATATTTGCCTTTAATTAACGGTTTTCGACAGTGCAAGACCTGGAGAATGGTTCCTTAATATTATAACATATTTAAAAGTAATTATAATATAAGTTTCACATGATAATAATAGTATTCAATTCCAAATCACAATTCTGCAAAATTTTGAAATAAGTAACAGAGCCTAAAAGTGAACTTAAAAACTTCTGTTAACATTGTAAGTGCAGAAAAGTATGTACAAGCTAACATTTGTACCCTGAGTTAAAGATAATAATAATTATGATCGCATTATCTTTTGCAAACAGTCCCCAATCAATATATTTACAATTAGGGTATTTATTCAATGAGTTTATAAATTTTCATAAAAAATAATGGTCAGTCTACAGAATAACCATAAAAGCACAAAAATTTGACACTCACTGTGACTTCTTGTCACATAGAATATACAATGCACAATTTATTTGAACAACAATTTTCGCATGGGTTGGGGTGGCCACAGCAATAAACAAAAAACTAACAGCTGTGTCACACAAAATGCTATTTCCTATGGCAATACTGGGAGTTGAGGTAAGTGCTGTGATTTTCTGCTTTTATTGCAAATACAGGACAAAGTAGTTCAGGGATTGAAAATAAGGAATTAATAACAATATTCAGAGCCAAAATAATTTACATGTGTCAAAGGTGTCAAAGTTGCAACTTTACAATAATCCAGACTGTTATTATAACAAGAAAAACATTAATTTAAAATTATATCTTTATTTATATATACAAAAAAATGTGTCAGATTCTTCTATCTCCTAAATGAAATATTAGAACAACATTAATAATGTTATGTACACTCTGTAGTGAATGAAGATCTAACAGACAAAGGGGGACATTGACCAACATGTAAAATGTAATGTCTGTGTAATCTATCTATCTATCTATCTATCTATCTATCTATCTATCTATCTATCTAGATATGTTAGAGATGTGCGTTGACCCCTGTGTTTTGAGTTTGGATGTGTTTTTTTGTTCTAAAACGTGTTTGTATTTTGGTTTTGTGACAGGTTTTTCCAAAAAATTGCGAAAGGTTTTAGTTTTAGATCTGGATTTAATTAAAAATTGTGAAAAGTAGGTAGAATAATGTAATTTTGAGCTGTTTTTGCTCCAATATTACTATTTATAGCATTAACATTCATTTCCAGTCTATTTGTAATGATTCCCTTACAATTGTCCCAATTTTCACAATGTTTGGGCAAATTTTGTAACTTTGCCATTGTTTCATTTGCTTTCTTCGATTCAATGAAAAAAAATATTAAACTGCATAGTGTTGATATTCCCCTTTCATTGCCCCCAAACCTTCTTTACATGTTCAGACTTACTATTACTGTAATTAAGTAAAATATAATAACCACACAAACACCAATGTAAACTTGTCAAAAGGTTTTATTTAACCAAAAAAATGTGGTGGAGAGATCAATGAGAGTCAGCTATCAACTAATAGCAAAACCAAATAGAGGAAGGTCAACCACACCACTGGTCCCAGGATATACTCCTTTGTGATATTACGGCTTCCTAGTAACTGTCATAAGCTTATAGAACTAGCGGGAGAGGTCTATTGCAGCCACCTTTCTCGTAGAATTGGACGCACTCACAGGTACACAATGGAGTTAACACAATGTAGTAAAAGCTTATTAGCAGGAACCGATACCACAGAGATAGGAGGCAAGGAGTCAGTGACTAAGTGCATGGATAACCAGGGTCAGGCCAGAGGTCATGGATCAGCAGCGAGCAGGGAGCATCACAAGCAGGCCAATAGAACCGGGCTGGCAGCAAACAAAGATAGTCCAGAAGAATGAGCCGAGAAGTAAAGGGTCACAGTGGGAATCAATCAGGGGTATTCAGATGATTCACAGCACAGAGAGCAGGTTACCTATTATAGTGCAAATGCGCTATAACCTTCCTTTTAAACTGATAGGGACCAATCAGAAAAGGGGCCATGAGCACACACCCCACATCCATTCAGGAGGTAGTAAAAATTTAATTTCAGCCTCGCACCCTGGCTGCTTGTTACTAGCTGAAATGCAGTGGCAGTGTGAGAGGAGTTGCGATTGCCTTGTCAACGACCAGGACGCGAAGGACCGTAAGTTATGCCCCAGCTGTCAGAGCAACTGACATGGACACAGTCTGGATACACTTGAGCCGTTGTGGCGTCAGAGTGACTATACCACCTCCATTACAAGTCTTGGGCAGTCTCTTTTACCCCGGGGTTGAACTAAGCTTTTCCCGGGGGAATGATTCTTCAGCCTTTCCTCCCCCAAAATATATACATGTCCGCTGGTTTGATTCAGAACGGCAGCCTTTATGGCACAGATCCGCAAAGGACAATGCCATCTAGATCTTTGACCATTTAACATTGTGCCGTCTCATCATCTTTTAAATGTCTACTAATGCCGCTGTCCATAGTTGCGGTATTGTGTCCTCTCTCATCTTAAGGAGGGGTTGTGTAAATTTGCTATTGGTGCATTTGCTTTTTCCAATTCAATTTAAAAAATAATTAACTAGTCTATACAGTTCTATAACTTCAACACATAGCGTGTTGGAGTTAAATCATCAGCCATCATATCGCTATCTATACATGTATTCTTTGCCAGTTCTGCCCTTTTAATTTCTCAGAATGTTGACTTTCAATTGCATTGCCTGGTCAAGACAGATGTTTTTGGCAATTAAACCTACATTAATGTCAGTTATACACACTGTGTAGGAAGGTCAACTTTTGACCTATCTGAACTGCCTGTTTTACATATTTCTTACATGTTACTAATAGAACATATATATATTTATATACATTCCATATTTATATACTCAGGTCTTGGGGACCACCTCCACTGCAGTAAAACAAGGTAAGAATGGTCTGCTCTTGGTCATACCAATGAATGCTCTGCCCATCAAGATGTGTATTGTGTGTGTAGTCTTTGAATTTTTGTAGTATGGATGCAAACCACCTTCGTCTATCATCATTAGCGTTTATTTATTTAGCTTCAAGGTATGGAAATCCCTGCTATTGGCCACTGATGAATGCTCTGGCCATTGAAATATTTATTTTGTGCATAGTCTTTGAATTTTTGTAGTATGGGTGCAGCTCACCTTCGTCTATCTGCATCAACATTTATATAGAGATGAGCAAATTACGTAGCGTTTTACAATTGGGTATCTACTTGTCTAAATATCTACTGATGTCTCTGCCCATCTAATGACATCTGATTTTTGCTGCCTCTTCTTTCTCCATGATGCATGCTGTGTAATGATCCAAATTTAGTGTGTGTGTAGCGTTTCAACATTTTTATCTCTTGCACCTTGCACTACATTTTTTTGGTTGTCTAACTTATCTAATCAGCTCGCTTCAGTTGTAGGCAGATGACAATTTGTTTTGCAGCTCGCTGCATTGTACTACGTGTGGTCTCTGACTGTCGAAAATTCCCAGACAAAAACCCTTACACGTGAACAGCCATTTTTAAATATAGATATCACTGAAAGACCCTTTACACACTGACAAGTATTGAAAAATAGAAAAGATTAGGAATGTATAGTGTTTTTGGGGTCTGCAGCTTTTGCTGAACCTCACATGCCAACACCAGTTTTTTTCAAAATTATTTCAGATATCACTGCCCTACACAAGATTAAATTCACTAGAAAAACTTAACATTAAAAAATAAATCTATTTTTTTAATTCTGCTGCTAATAGTCATACAGCAAAAGCACACAGTATCCTCTACTGACTATACTACTTATTTCAGAATATCTAACTCAGTCTATATGCTAGTATTATTATATATATAATGCATTAACAACAACCAGTAGCCACTAGTCTGTGCACACTGTTTGAGAGATTGAAATAAATAAAGCAATTGACTAGCAAACTATTGTAGCTGACTAATCTCTACAGAACTGCTTTACAATAATGACACAATTCTTTTGCTTTCTATGTCCCTCTTTCACCCTAAATGCTATTTTCAGAGCAGAGCACTGCAGCTAACCTCTTTCCTACATGCTGTCTGTAATAATTTGGCCCTTGAGAAAATGTGGGAGGAATATATATATATATATATATATATATATATATATATCGTGAGTTTTGCAAAAAAAAATTGCCAGAAATTTCATTTTGCCTCGTGTTGAGATCAGAAATTGGCTTGCGTAACTGAGTCATGACTCGTTTGTACACACACTCTCAAAGTTGGATGTTTGGGATCACTAAATCCGAAACAATCATCTCTAATTTATTCAAGATCTGCTATTACCTAGAGGAGGAAAGCAGAGTTAGCTGCAGATTCTGCTGATTTTGATTATTATGACAGAAACAGTAGTTTATTTGTTCCCAGTTGTACAGACTGCTGGTCAAGTATGTGCCAAGTTCATTATAAATGTGGGAGTATAGGTTCTGGATAAGACATCAGCGCCTCAGTGTCTCTCCATTGAAAAGGGGCCACTGCTGGGGCTGAAGTAGAGACTTGGAAGATAGTGAACGTGTGTTTGTTTTGTAATCTGAAACCATGGGCTATATTTACTAAGCTGCGGGTTTGAAAAAGTGGGGATGTTGCCTATAGCAACCAATCAGATTCTAGCTGTCATTTTGTAGAAGGTACTAAATAAATGAAAGCTAGAATCTGATTGGTTGCTAAAGGCAACATCCCCACTTTTTCAAACCCGCAGCTTAGTAAATCTAGCCCCATGCCTCTTGGCCATACATGATCCTACTACTAATGAGAAATCCCTTTCTTTGTGGCAAGTGTTTTTTATCATTTGCTGTTTGCACTGGTAGAAACAGATTCCTTGCATAAGTCAGGCAGTGACCATAGTGTGTCCCAACCAGGGACGGATTAAGGGAATGGAGGCCCCTGGGCTAAGGGGGCCTCCATTCCCCCGTGAGAGTCCCCCCCCATGATCCGAGCTGCCCCCCCAACCCCCCCCCCCCATCACTTACCTCCTTCTCTGGCGCGCTGTACTCTCTTTACTGAGGAGATCTTGTGAGAGTGAGACTCACGAGATCTCCTCAGTAAGGAGACTACAGCTCGCCGGGGAAGGACCGCAGTGATAGTGCTCAGCAGCACTGATCGCGCCGGGGGCGCCCCCGCCCCAGACCGATCAATACCGCTGCTGAGCACTTTCAAGGGCCACCTGGATGCCATAGGCCCCTGGGCTGTAGCCCAATTATCCCTATGGTTAATCCGGCCCTGGTCCCAACATGACAGCTTTGCTGTTGCTTTTGATACATGCAGTGCTCTTACTCCCTTAAGGAGTAAAAAGACTTGGTAGATATAGCTACTGCCATTGCCACAACCACTTGGGGTGCAGCAACCACTGTAAGTCTGCATCACCAGATGACATTAATTTAAAAAGTACAAGCAGTTATTGAGGCAACATATCATGACCTGGGAGACAGTTTGTGAGCTTGTAGCAGCTCTTAGTCCACATAACTATGTTCAAACAGTTATGTTGTCTGGTGTGAATAGGTTGTCATGCAATTAGAACCATCAATGATGGTGAGAAGGTGGGGTACATCTTCTTTCTCAGAGTAGGAGAAGTTGCAAGGTAGACACAGGCCCATATATTGGGGCAGAATTTGACTGAATTTTGACTATTTCTTTCTTTTCTCTCAGATGTCCACTACACTCAGATGCAACTAACAGACATGTATGCATGAAGTCAAACTAAGTGTCATAAAGGGACTGGGACCCTGGAGACTGGGATCCTAAGAGCCACTAGAGATTCATGCAAGTGATTGCATGGCACTATATTTATGTAGTGTGAGGTGCATCATGTACTGGTGGTGCAAGTAAAGTAAAGCTGTAACTTGTACTATTCATCTCTTTATCTTGTGGTTTCTCAAAATTTGGTTCCAGTGCTGAAAGTCCACAGACTTTTACAGCATCTTGTGCTGTACACTAACATTGTCCTGTTTCTGTACTAGTACCATACCTCTGGATTGATCCGCCATAGACCTGGCTTCTTTTTAGTTGCTGGTTGGCTTTCGTGTTACAGTATTGACCAGGTAACACATACTGCTATAATGTGTAGTCTAAGACAACATTTATTTTTATAGTGAATACTCATCATTGTATAAATAATTATTCAGACACAATTCATTTCCCTCACTGATCTTATGATTTATTTAATGGTGTCTGGAACACGTGGAGACAAAGTTACTTGTCAAAGACAAATTCAGGTGGCAATAAGATCTGGGTCTCCCAAATCTCTCATTGTCATTGTTTTATGGTAAGTTAGGGTCATTTCCTAGCATGTAGGGGCAAATTTACACTAATTTACAGCAACCAATAAGTAATTACCTTATATCTGTATATTTTGCAGTTAGATAATGGAAACAAATGTCTGATTAGTTGCTTTGCCATTGGGAAAATTTGCACCAATGTACTGGTAGTAAATGACTAACAACTCTGGTATAAGAGAAAGAGTCCAGTTGCCAGAGTGAAAGGAATCAGGAACAAGCCAAGGTCCAGTGGTAGTCAGCATATCGATGCTGACGGCACTGACAACAATTACCACCACATCTGGAGTCCGGCTGGCTGCTTCCATGCCGAGGATCCATCACAACTCTTCACTGAAGCGACTTCAATCAATCTTTACTTTAATGTACTTTACAAAGGGTTGTACATTGTACATGGCCCCATAGTTACATCACCCCCTTAAGAGCAGCGTGAACAGCGTCGGCGAGGTCAATGATGTTACCCAGTGCAGCCGGTGTCTTCTGTCTTCGGGATTGATTGAAGTCGCTTCAGTGAAGAGTCGCGATGGATCCTCGTCATGGAAGCAGCCAGCCGGTCTCCAGATGTCGTGGTAAGTGTTGTCGGTGTAGTCAGCACCGATCTTCCATACCCCATCCTCAAGGTCAGCACAGGTAGAAGCGGAGTGTAACAATTAAAAAAAAGAGAAAAAACTTCACTGATATATTCCTAATAATCTATGTGGCATATTTGAGGAACAATGAGCCAAGGTGTGTCACTTAAATAATATAAAAAGATAATACATTTAGTCAAAATTACTCAATTTTTGAACTTAATAATATTGCATTTAAAATAATGAATTAGCATCAAGACCTGGTTTTCTAAATTCACATGGCATAGAAGTGGAGCACAAGCAGCCGAATACAGAACATGGGTAATCAAGCAGAGACAAAGTCAAGTGCAAGCCGATTTGGTACACACGTAACATTAGTGAAAGTAACAAGGCAAGATCACAAATACAAACCACAATAATCAGACATTGGAAAGGGAAAGCTGCAGGTTTAAATAGCCCAGTGCTTCCTCTAATTGGCCACTGATTAGGAACAGGTGAAACTCATTGAGTGATTAGAAATCCCAGGAATTAGTCTCTGAAGAACTGCAATTAGAAGAATAATGGTCTCAGTGGCAGACAAGGAAGGCAGCGGGCCAAAAACATAGAATCCAAGGCTTGAGGCCTAGCAGGTTCAGGCCTTGTCCCTCTGTGATTCTAACTGATGAGCTACTCCTTCTCTGTGCAAGAGCACATTTAAAATACTAACAAAACAATTAAGCACATCAGGAAATATATGGATAATTTTAGCCCTCTATTAAGAAATATGGTGATCACTCGAGCACACCGAACCAGTTGCTTAGCGACAGTAGCCAGTGTTGTTCATGTCAGGCTGGGTTGTGGGTTGCATCTTGATGTGTCAAGTAATTTGTGATCACCGCTGCCTGTCTGATCATATTACCGGCATTACCTTCTGACAGACGGTGACAGTATGTGCCCTTGTTTCATTATGCCCCTCTATGGGGATTTCACTTGCAGACTTACAAAACATGCAGCTACCTATATGGATTGGGGCTGACTATTGTCTACTTCCCCACTTATTCTAGGAAGTAGTATCTATCTGGAGGACTGTGATGATCTCTGAGTGATTCTCTCTCTCAATTTTAAATGCAAATATGTATATTACCAACTTTTGATAGACTTTTTAATTTGAGTTAGGTAAATCTGTCTATGGCACCTTGAAAGTGGTGCATGGCTTAAACATATGTTTATAACTAAGGCCACTGCTTTTATTATCATGTTTAATGCAGGTCTTAAATTAAATTTTTTTCTGATTTACAATGGAGTACAGGACAAACTTACTATCTGTGTACATGGGGGGTAAATGTATCATACTCCAATTTGTACAAGTGGCCGGAAATCGGCGAGTTGACAGCTAAAATTCAAAGCTGCCTTGTAAAGGGAAACTTGCCTTTACAAGGCAGCGCCGCTTTAAATTTTAGCTGTCAACTCGCCGATTTCCGGCGACTTGTACAAATCAGAGTATGATACATATACCACATGGTGTGGGCTACTACAGTGCCTCTTGTTACCCAGAGGCCTACATGCATTATATCTTTTATAAATCAACTAGGCAAAAATTGATTTCATTAAGACCTCTGAGACTAGGCATCTGTCACTTTTTGGCATTGAACACTTACTCTTTGATACAACTTAAATTATGTTTTATGTGGAAAGAAAACAATTATGGTGGGCAAAAAAGATTACTCTGACAAAGGAATTCATGGCTCCAAAAAACAGCTTTGCCTTTCAAAGTTGTATGAATTGTATTGCTTCCCCAGTGAAGAAACTACATTTATGGGCAGCACGGTGACCTAGTGGTTAGCACTTCTGCCTCACAGCGCTGTGGTCATGAGTTCAATTCCCGACCATGGCCTTATCTGTGATGAGTTTGTATGTTCTCCCGTGTTTGCGTGGGTTTCCTCCGGGTGCTCCAGTTTCCTCCCACACACCAAAAACATAATAGTAGTTTAATTGGCTGCTATCAAAATTGACCCTAGTCTCTCTCTCTGTCTGTCTGTGCGTGTGTGTATGTTAGGGAATTTAGACTGTAAGCTCCAATGGGTCAGGGACTGATGTGAATGAGAGGCGCGGAATCAGAGGCGCTATAAAAATAAATGGTGATGATGATGATTTATCAAATAACAAAGTGACTTGTGGAATGAGAGCTTAAATTCTCACAGGATGTATTCTTCATTGACAACATCATAAACCAAGCTCGGTCTGCAAAATCTGATCTGTAGAAACAGATGATCCAGGACTGCAAACAGCAATTGTACCAGATAAAATGCTTCTAAATCTTATAGGAGTGTTATGTTGATGAAGTTATAATCAGAGAGAGTAATGTTTTTGAAGTCACTCAAAGACGTTATCCACTCCCTACACTGTTCAGTTAATAGACTGAAGCAGTGGAAACATACATCATATTAGTAATGACATATGAAAAACTGCATTTTCTCAATTGTATATTTGCTTCACAGAGGAGCCAAGAAAGAACAAGGTTACTTTTATGATACCTTTCTACTCTCTGATCTGCTTTAAAATCAAGAAAGAACGTAACAGCATCCATCATAGAAACTTATGCTCCAGAAACAGGATGAAGTGTTCATTGGATGGACAGTGGTAGAATTAATAGAGTTAGACATTGAGAAAACTAAATAAATGAAGTTGGACTGCACCCATAAAAAATTAAAAGACTATGCAGACTAGTCGAGATTTAGAGAAGTAGATAGATACCCAATTGTAATGTGTAACGTAATTTGATGGCACTATATAAATAAATTTAGATTATGATTGACGATGGTGGAGTGCACCCATACAAAAAAATAGGCATACAATAAATATGGAATGTAACAGAGGATTCATGATAGACACTTATGCTACAGAAATAGTGCCGTTCATTGGATGGACATTGGTACAATTAATACATTAGACATTGATACAACTAAATAGACAAAGGTGGCCTACACCTTCATCTGTTTATTTTATTTACTATGCACTTACCATTGGGTAGAATTTACATCGGGAGTCGAGAGTAGAGGTTTCAGACACCTTATTGATATACATTAAAAACACATTCAATATCAGTGTGTTTACACATGGAGATCGAGACAATTAACGAAA
Source organism: Mixophyes fleayi (assembly GCF_038048845.1). Taxonomy (NCBI): domain Eukaryota; kingdom Metazoa; phylum Chordata; class Amphibia; order Anura; family Limnodynastidae; genus Mixophyes; species Mixophyes fleayi. The sequence continues at coordinate 311,274,400 of NC_134403.1, read as the reverse complement.
TTTAAAACATGTAGTAGTAGTGACAAACCAATATAATAACTGTTAAAACTAGCAGATACAATCTGCTATGATGCACCACTACCACACCATGCACACCTGCTATAATTACTTGAATACACTGTAATCAATGTGGGATAGTACCATAGAAAGTAGGACTAGGAGTGATTGCTTTTAATATATTGGTAGCAGGACCCTGGATAGGGGACAGCAGTTGCAGTATCTGAGCTTATTAGACGGACAGCATCGGCATCAGTAGACATTATTTAACAGATGATGAATGTGTGATACATACATGTGATACATATGATACATACATTTGTTCGACAGCTACAGAATTGACATAATATGATTGGTGGGTAGCAGAATTGACAGGGTTATAAAGTTGACAATATAATGACATTCACAGTATTATTAGGACAACAATTGAAATGTAGACAGTATTTATTAGGAAACACTATCCCTGTCCCTATCCCTAACCCTTTGCTGTCCCTAACCCTTTGCTGTCCCAATCCCTTTCCCTATCCCTGTCCCTAACCCTGTCCCTATCCCTGTTCCTATACCTGTCACTATCCCTAACCCTGTCCCAGACCTGTCCTTAACCATATCCCTAGCAGTATCCCTAATCCAATGATAATATTGTCGGCACTTGAATTACCTACCTACATAAGTAATGAACTATCTAATCATACTGTCCACTATGTGAATTGGCGACCTAAAAATACTGTTGACACCTGAATTGTTGACTGTTATACAAGCTGATAGACCAATGTCAAAATGTAAAAGAGTGCAAGATGGAATTGTCCTTGGGCCCATTCTCTCACCCATATGTCAAAAAGGACATGCACATAGTTTAACAAACCAAGCACTTGAGCGACAGGAGCTGCCACTTTTGTGGCTGAAGTGTTTGGTTTGTTTGGGCCCCCACAGAAGAGAACATTTTGGTTGTTGGTCGATGAATTGGGCAGATGTCTATGTTTACTACTATGTTATCACCCTTATCATCATCTTCATCAATGATGTCATGATCCTCATCATCACACAATATTAATTTATCCTCACTGGAAATTACACATTCTGTTGGTTATTGTCAGCAAGAACGGTACTCTTCATATAAGATGCTGACTAAAACTATGCTTAGTTGTCTTGCTTCCTGTCACTCACCGGACTGTGAGTGCTTCTTCCCGGACATTTAGGAACCGTGGCCGTCCTCCATCCTGAGGGACTGCGCATGCGCAGCCCTTTCTATTTCTCCTGTGTATGTTCCTTTAACTTAATTGGCAGATCAGGCACCTCCCTATATTAAGCACCTGTGGTCATCACCACATTGCCTGATCTTGGAGTCTCATTCCCCATGAGTCTCTGAAGGTGTTCCTGTGTTTCCTTGTTTATTCAGCCCTGCTGATTCCTGTGGTTTCCAAACCACTTCTACCTCTGTGGTTTCCAAACCACTTCTGCTACTGTGGTTCCCATACCACTTCTACCATCTACTGTATCATCGTGACTGTGAGCTGATTCCTATCCGCTGCCTCCGTGCACTACAGTCTTCTAATCACTTCAACTCTACCATGTATCATTGGGACTGTTAGCTGATGCCTATCCGCTGCCTCCGTGCACTACAGGCTTCAACCTGCAACTCGTCTGTGTTTCATCATCGTGACTGTTTGGCTGATTCCTATCCGCTGCCTCCGTGCACTACAGTCTTCAACCTGCAACTCGTCTGTGTTTCATCATTGTGACTGCTAGCTGATTCCTATCCGCTGCCTCCGTGCACTACAGTCTTCAACCTGCAACCCGTCTGTGTTTCATCGTGACTGTTTAGCTGATTCCTATCCGCTGCCTCTGTGCGCTTCAGTCTTCAGTCCTTGTCTACTCTACCGTGTTTCCTTGAGTCTGCTGCCACTATTGCTACCCGCTACTCTCCGTGATCATCTGTTCCAGTTCAACTCTGCTCCGGTGTCCCATCGTTACTGCACCTGCTGGTTGCTTTTGGTTACCTCCGTGTTCCCGCAGAGACCCGCTGCTGTTACTTCTCAGCGCTACTCATCCATCTACTGCTGATCCGCTCTCCACGCCTTCCTGTGTTCCCTGCTGGTCTACCTACCTGTGCGCTGCACCTGCTAGACCCCTGCTTCACCCATCCAGGGACTTGTATCCTGCTGGCCTCCTGCCCTTCAGGTATCTCTGCACTCCTGTCTGACTGCCTTCTCCTGAACCACGGTATGCATACTTCCCATTGACTGTGCTGTGTATTGCATACCTTGCTGGACTGTGTTGGTTCTCCTCTGGAGTGTACTATCTGCTGACTCTACTGCCATCATTGACTGTGTTATCTTATGCCGGATTACTTCAAGAGACTTTCTATATTGGCAGTGTTGTTCAGTCATTTATACATTTATATTGTGCATATTACTGTGGATCAAAGTCAAGGTGCCCGTGTATATATTGTGTTGCAGTCTCTCCCCGTGCACCTCCTCACATATATATTCAGTAGTACAACTTGCTAGTGGCAGACCACTGACTCCTGTTTACAGTTTCACCTGTTCCAGTATCCTCTCACATAGCAGTGGTACATCTTGCTAACGCAGACCACTGACTCCCCGGATACCTCCACTTGGATTCCATTCCTTCACTCTGACAGCGGTACAACTTGCTATCCGCAGACCGCTGACTCTCATCACCTCCTCGTTTCTGTTGGACATTCCTCCTCACTATAGCAGTGGTACAACTTGCTACCGCAGACCACTGACTACCTTCACGTGTCCTTTGTCCATACAGTTCCTCGTGTATTACTACCTCCATATTGCCAGTGCTGCTAGTCATAGACTTTCCTGAGCATCTCATCATCTGCTATTTCCTGTTCCGTGATCACCCTGCTACCAGAGTACCATATTACCACCTATTCTGCTCTGGTAAGCCTATCACCTGGTGATCCCTGGGTAAAGACTCCTAGTGCCCGTGACAGTAAGATCAGGCCATGACAGACCCAGATACGGAACCTACTGCTAAAGAGATGCTGCAGCATCTGGTCAGCCGTGTGGAGCAACAGGATGCTCGCCAACAGCTGTTACTTCAATGTTACCAATCGTTAACCTCCCAAGGAACATCTGGACAGACTGTTACAGCTAGTATTGAAGCTCCTGTGCTTTCCTCCGTTTCCCCAGTGCCATCCCAGGTGTCTACAGCTCCTACGCTTCACCTGCCTACTCCGTCAAAATATGACGGGGACCCCAAAACTTGTAGAGGTTTCCTTAACCAATGTTCAGTCCATTTTGAACTCCAACCTCAAAATTTTTCTACCCATCGTTCCAGAGTGGCCTATCTTATCTCATTGTTTTCTGGACAAGCCCTGGCTTGGGCCTCCCCTCTGTGGGAAAGAAACGATCCAATTCTACAAGATAGTGCCAAATTCATTTCCACGTTCCGAAGTGTGTTCGATGAACCAGGTCGTGTGACCTCCGCTGCTTCCAGCATTCTTCGTTTGCGACAAGGCTCCCATACAGTAGGACAGTATGTCATTCAATTTAGGATCTTAGCCTCTGAACTTCAGTGGAACACTGAAGCATTAGTTGCCGCCTTCTGGCAGGGGCTCTCCGATAAAATTAAAGATGCACTGACTACCCAAGAGCTTCCTTCGTCACTAGAAGATTTGATCTCTCTTTGCCATCGTGTAGACATGAGATTTCGTGAAAGAGAATCTGAGAAAACAACTTCTGCTAAAGCACCTCTTCGTTTAAACCCTCAATTTCGTCCAGTTTCACCTTCTGTGATTCCCATGGAGATAGGACGTTCCAAATTATCTTTAGAAGAGAGGAAACGAAGAGTAAAGAATAGACTCTGTATCTATTGTGCTGATTCCACACATATGCTCAGTTCTTGCCCTAAGAAATCGGGAAATGCCAGGCCCTAACTAGTTCTGGAGAGGTGAAGTTAGGGTCCCTGGAGTCCTCTCCATTGTCTATGAAATCTAAAGTCTGCGCTTTCGATGTTACGATTTCCTTTGCTACCAAATCCTTTGAGTCACAGGCATTGATTGATTCCGGAGCAGCAGGAAATTTCATTTCTAAATCACTAGTGAATCAATGGTCCCTACCAGTGATCACTTTAAAAACACCCATTACTGTGACGGCTATAGATGGATCACGTCTCATCAATGGTCTCATCACCCAGAGTACGTCTCCAGTAACCCTTCAGATTGGTGTACTACACCATGAAGAAATTTCGTTTTTAATTCTTCCTGTTACGACAAGTCCGATTGTCTTAGGCCTTCCATGGCTTCAATGTCACTCTCCCCAGATTGACTGGCGCACCCCTCAAGTTACGTCTTGGGGGCCTGAATGTCACCATCGTTGTCTCTCTCAAGTTATTCCTCTTAAAGTACAGCAATCTTCCATCTCATCTTCCTCCCCGGGACTCCCTCCTCAGTATGCTTCATTTGCCGATGTGTTTGATAAAGCTCAGTCTGAACGTCTTCCTCCTCATCGTTCTTGGGATTGTCCGATCGACCTTCTACCTGGCAAGACTCCTCCCAGGGGTCGGGTCTATCCTCTCTCGTTACCTGAAACTCAAGCCACATCTGAGTACATACAGGAGAATCTCCAGCGTGGGTTCATTCGACCTTCCACCTCTCCCGCTGGAGCTGGGTTCTTCTTCGTCAAAAAGAAGGATGGATCATTACGCCCTTGTATAGATTTTCGTGGACTCAACGCCATTACTATCAAGAATCGGTATCCCATTCCGCTGATCACTGAGCTATTTGATCGCATCAAGGGAGCTCGGATATTTACTAAGTTGGATCTTCGTGGTGCCTACAATTTAATTAGAATCCGTTCCGGTGACGAATGGAAGACCGCGTTTAACACCAGAGATGGGCATTACGAATATTTAGTAATGCCCTTCGGGCTGTGTAATGCCCCCGCGGTTTTCCAGGGTTTCATCAATGAGATCTTTCGGGACTTATTATATGTATGTGTCGTTGTCTACCTGGACGACATATTGATCTTCTCACAGGACCTGCCTTCTCATCACCAACATGTGGCAGAGGTCCTCTCCAGACTACGGAAAAACTCGTTGTTCTGTAAATTGGAAAAATGTTCATTCGAGTTACCCCAGATTCCATTCTTGGGGTATATAGTTTCCGGAGTTGGCCTGAAGATGGATCCAGACAAAGTAAATGCTGTACTACATTGGCCTCAGCCAACTACTCTTCGTGCCATCCAGCGTTTTTTAGGTTTTGCCAATTACTATAGACGCTTCATTCAAGACTTCTCATCCATTGCATCTCCCATTGTGGCCTTAACTCGGAAAGGGGCTAATACTAAGCAATGGTCATCTGAGGCTCTCCAAGCCTTTCAAATCCTCAAAGAGTCCTTCTCGTCTGCTCCCATTCTGCGACAACCTGATGTGACACTCCCCTTCTTCCTAGAAGTAGATGCCTCTAATGTGGGCTTAGGAGCTATTCTCTCCCAACGCTCGGAGCAACAAAAATTACATCCTTGTGCCTTCTACTCTGAGGAGGAAAATCCTTTCGTGGTTCCATGCCTCTCGTTTTTCTGGACACGCCGGTGAACATAAGACCTTTGAGATTCTCTCTCGTAGTTACTGGTGGCCTTCAATGAGGAGAGACGTCAAAGAGTTTATTGCTTCCTGTGATTTATGTTCTCAGTTCAAATCCTCCCGCAGAACTCCAGCAGGGTTGCTGCGACCACTACCCATTCCGTCCAAGCCTTGGACCCATATTAGTATGGATTTCGTTACTGATTTGCCACCAAGTAAGAATCACAATACTATTTGGGTAGTGGTAGACAGATTTTCGAAGATGGCTCATTTCGTCCCTCTGTCCGGTTTACCTTCCTCGTCTACTCTGGCTGAACATTTCATTAAAGAAATCTTCCGCATCCATGGATGTCCGTCTGAGATTGTGTCAGATAGAGGAGTACAATTCGTTTCCAGATTCTGGCGGGCCCTTTGTAAAACCTTGGGCATACGATTAGCACTCTCATCGTCTTACCATCCGCAATCTAACGGACAAACGGAACGAGTCAATCAAGATCTTGAGACTTTTATTAGGATGTTCTCTTCAGCCAACCAAGACAACTGGGTAGAATTGCTCCCTTGGGCTGAATTCGCCCATAACAACATGTACCATGAGTCATCATCCAAAACTCCATTCTTTGTGGTCTACGGTCACCATCCGTCTTTTCCGGAATTTCCTGCCCTCCCGCCCACCCAAGTTCCTGCTGTGGAGACTGCTTGTCAAACCTTCAAAAATATCTGGTCTCAGGTCAAAACCTGTTTAAAGAAGACATCTAATAAATATAAGTCTTTCGCAGATAAGAAGAGGCGGGCTATTCCACCACTAAAAATTGGAGATCGTGTCTGGTTATCTACCAAAAATATTCGTTTGAAGGTTCCATCTATGAAATTCGCCCCTCGTTTTATTGGTCCATATAGGATCATTCAAGTTATCAATCCAGTATGTGTTAAACTTCTTCTTCCTAAGAATCTTCGGATTTCCAATGCCTTCCATGTGTCCTTGCTCAAACCTCTCATCATCAACCGTTTCTCGACTCCTCCCTCAGCACCGCAGCCAGTTCAAGTTCATCAGGAGGAGGATTTCGAGATTACTGAGGTATTGGATGCAAAAATTTCGCGAGGAGTCCTCCGTTTCCTCGTTCATTGGAAGGGCTTTGGTCCTGAAGAGCGTTCATGGATCAAAGCTGAAGATCTTAATGCTCCTGCCCTTCTGAAGAAGTTTTATTCCAAAAATCCGGACAAGCCCGGTTCCAGGCGTTCTGTGCCCACCTTTAAAAGGGGGGGTACTGTCACTCACCGGACTGTGAGTGCTTCTTCCCGGACATTTAGGAACCGTGGCCGTCCTCCATCCTGAGGGACTGCGCATGCGCAGCCCTTTCTATTTCTCCTGTGTATGTTCCTTTAACTTAATTGGCAGATCAGGCACCTCCCTATATTAAGCACCTGTGGTCATCACCACATTGCCTGATCTTGGAGTCTCATTCCCCATGAGTCTCTGAAGGTGTTCCTGTGTTTCCTTGTTTATTCAGCCCTGCTGATTCCTGTGGTTTCCAAACCACTTCTACCTCTGTGGTTTCCAAACCACTTCTGCTACTGTGGTTCCCATACCACTTCTACCATCTACTGTATCATCGTGACTGTGAGCTGATTCCTATCCGCTGCCTCCGTGCACTACAGTCTTCTAATCACTTCAACTCTACCATGTATCATTGGGACTGTTAGCTGATGCCTATCCGCTGCCTCCGTGCACTACAGGCTTCAACCTGCAACTCGTCTGTGTTTCATCATCGTGACTGTTTGGCTGATTCCTATCCGCTGCCTCCGTGCACTACAGTCTTCAACCTGCAACTCGTCTGTGTTTCATCATTGTGACTGCTAGCTGATTCCTATCCGCTGCCTCCGTGCACTACAGTCTTCAACCTGCAACCCGTCTGTGTTTCATCGTGACTGTTTAGCTGATTCCTATCCGCTGCCTCTGTGCGCTTCAGTCTTCAGTCCTTGTCTACTCTACCGTGTTTCCTTGAGTCTGCTGCCACTATTGCTACCCGCTACTCTCCGTGATCATCTGTTCCAGTTCAACTCTGCTCCGGTGTCCCATCGTTACTGCACCTGCTGGTTGCTATTGGTTACCTCCGTGTTCCCGCAGAGACCCGCTGCTGTTACTTCTCAGCGCTACTCATCCATCTACTGCTGATCCGCTCTCCACGCCTTCCTGTGTTCCCTGCTGGTCTACCTACCTGTGCGCTGCACCTGCTAGACCCCTGCTTCACCCATCCAGGGACTTGTATCCTGCTGGCCTCCTGCCCTTCAGGTATCTCTGCACTCCTGTCTGACTGCCTTCTCCTGAACCACGGTATGCATACTTCCCATTGACTGTGCTGTGTATTGCATACCTTGCTGGACTGTGTTGGTTCTCCTCTGGAGTGTACTATCTGCTGACTCTACTGCCATCATTGACTGTGTTATCTTATGCCGGATTACTTCAAGAGACTTTCTATATTGGCAGTGTTGTTCAGTCATTTATACATTTATATTGTGCATATTACTGTGGATCAAAGTCAAGGTGCCCGTGTATATATTGTGTTGCAGTCTCTCCCCGTGCACCTCCTCACATATATATTCAGTAGTACAACTTGCTAGTGGCAGACCACTGACTCCTGTTTACAGTTTCACCTGTTCCAGTATCCTCTCACATAGCAGTGGTACATCTTGCTAACGCAGACCACTGACTCCCCGGATACCTCCACTTGGATTCCATTCCTTCACTCTGACAGCGGTACAACTTGCTATCCGCAGACCGCTGACTCTCATCACCTCCTCGTTTCTGTTGGACATTCCTCCTCACTATAGCAGTGGTACAACTTGCTACCGCAGACCACTGACTACCTTCACGTGTCCTTTGTCCATACAGTTCCTCGTGTATTACTACCTCCATATTGCCAGTGCTGCTAGTCATAGACTTTCCTGAGCATCTCATCATCTGCTATTTCCTGTTCCGTGATCACCCTGCTACCAGAGTACCATATTACCACCTATTCTGCTCTGGTAAGCCTATCACCTGGTGATCCCTGGGTAAAGACTCCTAGTGCCCGTGACACTTCCCTTCGGTGTCACTGTATAACCCTCAGCAGCAGCAGTTGTAGTGTGCAAGGATGTTTAATCATTATCATGATGATGATGATGATAGATTGCCTTAGGGGAGTCATTTGGAATGTGAAAATTGGATGCAGGACTACATACTAATAATGAGAAGGTTGATGATGAATGTGTTGACACCAGTGAAGAGTGCAACTGTCTATCCATTCAGCTGCTAGCTGATGCTGGTCTGCTTGGTACTATACACATATTTGCCACTTTTGGAAACACAACTTGAATGAACTTGCTGCAATCGACATATGAGGGAGGGGGTGCCTAGATTTTCAACATTCCTACCTCTACTTATTTCAGGATGACAAAAGCTACATACGGCTTGACAAATGTTGCCTGGGTTTAGATGAAAATATTTCCAAACAAAACAGATCCTTTTTTCGTTTTCTACCCTGGCATGATAATGCACTTATCATGGGCATTTGCTGTTGGTTAGATGGGTGGCTACCTTACTTCAACACAGTCACCCTTCTCCTCATTATCTGGTCCATGTACAACAGATCCACAATTATATACCTCATCCTCTTGCACATTTATAGCTTCCATAGTAGCTTTCTCAATTTCTATTGGTAAATCATCATCCATACTGATACTACTATTACCCATCATCACATTTCTAAATGGTTGAGGACTTTTTGAATGAGGCTACTCTATTATTACAGTGTCTGAATCTGAAACCTCATACTCACATATAGCACTCATGAATATCCTCCTTAGACTCTCCTCAGGATTCTGTGAGTGTCCAAGTTGTTCTTCAAGATCAGTGTTATTTTCAGGCACTGATTTGACTGTTTTGGAGGTGCCAGTAACAGACCTACACTTTGAGCAACATGTGAAATTGAGAAAGATGCATGACCGTGTTGGGCACTCTGTTTTGGAATGGCCATTCTAGTATGTATACCAGTGCCAGCAGTAGCAGAATTCCTACCAGTAAAAGTGGACACAGTTTGCGCCTTTTCTTGCCACTGCAGGTGGTGTATGGGATGATATTTAATTTCCTTTTCTTGGATTAATCACCACATTCATCAGAAAATTCCCTCTTACTTCTCCTTCTTATGTCAAGAGCTGATGTTTTCTTTGAGATTAAATTTGAGTGATTGGATTTTGAGTACACTTTTGGCAACCTTCTTCCTGCATTATCTTTTTTACTGGTAGAGGTCGTAACAGTAGTACTACTGCCAGTACTGGTACTAGGCGGCTCCTGATCTGTACAGTGATCCATGGCTGCCAAGAGGAGTAATGCTATTTAAATAAATTGGAACTACTTGTAGATGCCCACAACCACACCAGGGGAACACCCAATGAGACAGGGAAAGGAAGGAATATTATCTTACAATTCTTATGACACTGCTTCACAATAAACTTCTAACAAACAACTTTTATATATTATTTGCAGGTTGTGCTGCTCTGAGTCAAGAACAAGAACACCCTCATCACTTTTTGGGGGTTTGTAGCTGCTGCTGACCCTCAAACATAAACAGTATTTTTAAATATGTATTTCACTGAATGACCCTTCCAAAATCATCATCAGCAGCAACTATTTATACAGCGCCACTAATTCTGCAAAGTTGTACAGAGAACTCATATCAGTCCCTGCCCCATTGGAGCTTACAGTCTAAATTTCCTTACATAATTACACACACACACACACACACAGACAGAGAGACCAGGGTCAATTTAAAAGCAGCAAATTAATCTACTAGTATATTTTTGGTATATTAGTATATTTGTGCAGCTGCGTGCTGACCCTCACAAATAGCCTTCTTTAAATATAGATTTCACTGAATAACCATTCCAAAATGAACAAGTATTGAAAAATAGAAAAGTTTACAGTTTAATAATATATAACCTTTTTTGGGGTGTGCGACTGCTGCTGAATCTCACACGCAAACACCCAATTTTATTCAAAATTATTTTGGTTGTCACTGCCACACACAAGATTACTTTCACTAGAAAAAAATTTAAATTTTAAAATAAGGAAATCTGTTTGTTTTTTTGGGATTCTGCTGCTAATAGTCTGACAGCAAAGCACACTGTTTTTATCTATCTATCTATCTATCTATCTATCTATCTATCTATCTATCTATCTATCTATCTATCTATCTATCCATCTATCTCAGTCTGTATAAACTGTCTAGTTCTATTATATATATATACAATGCAAAGCATTAACAACAAGCAGTAGCCACTAGTTTGTATAAAGTCTATTTAAGATTGAAATTAAAAGCAATTGATCAGCAAACTATTGTAGCTGACTATTCTCTACAGAATTGCTTTACAATAATGATAGAATTCTACTGCTTTACTATCTCCCTGGTTCACCCTGAACACTATGTTATGAGCAGAGCACCACAGCTAACCTCCTCCCTACACGCTGTCTGTTCTAACATGGCACTTGAAAAAATTAGGGAGGATCATTTATACATGAGTTGGCGATCCAAAACTCAGGAGGGTTTTGAAAAAAATATTTCACAGAAATTATGTTTTGCCTCGTTTTGAGATCCGAGTTAGGCAGGAAAAACAGAGTCAAGATTCTGTTTCACTTGCATCCTCAACGTAAGATTTTGTTGGGTGTCACATAATCTGAACCGCTCATCTCTATAAAACACAACAGGAGGTTGTGACTGGGACAATGTATGAAGTGGCACTGGGGCACAGGCAGTGTGATGCTGCCTAAGTTTAATCATAGACATATAAGACATAATGGTGGACATGTTAGTGTAATTTCACTATGGATGAGCAGATTAATTCCAGTTTACTACAAATGGGTATGTTATTACCGATGGCCAAGTTATAGCCATTTTACTACTGATATGCATGTTATTTTACTACTGATATGCATGTTATTGGCATATTTCCAGTTTCTGAACTGGAGCACTGGGATGCAATAGAACAACACTGGTTTCTGCTTTAGAATAGATATAACCAGGCAGACTTCTCTGAATTTTGCCTGGCTCCAATCACTTGCACAAATACTGAAATTTGAGATCAAGGAACAGATCTTAAAAACATGATAAAGAATTCAGTGTGTTATCTAGTATGGAAATCTCAAGCACAGAACATAATTATAAGGCTATAATATGAGTTGTTGTGTAAATTAAAAATATAAAGCTCTCTTCCACAACTCAACTTTTGGTTACACTTAATTAGTCTGGGGAACAAAATATTTATTATGTGAAATGTAGCCATGTTTTTCAGTAATTGCCAACATGGTGTAATTTCCTTTGCTCTGTATGTGAACTTCAATATGAGTTACTATGTATATATGAACTAAACTGTACAACATCCCTTATTTTTTAAGTTGCTATCGAAAGTAAAAACTTGAATAAATGAGGAATTGATACTGAAAGGAGATGCTTCCAGACAGGTGTTGTTCCAGACTTATGCTAGATGGCAAGAGAGACTTTATTGATTTAGAGAGCAGTGACTGGCAGGGCACATTTGACAGGAGCTAATGTGACGAAGACTTCACAATTTTTTTTCTGCAGATATGGAACAATGACAAATATGATATAGGCATGGAAATCTTAGGGATAAGCATAATCAACAAGGGGCAGTTGTAAATGAAACAGATTCTGTAGAGGTGCTGGAAATATTATTCACACAACCAATAACAAATCATTAAAATATGGAATTTGTCATGGAAGAAAGACAGTGCATCCTTTCAACAGATTTCTAGGAACATGTAGAACCTAGCGTAAGAGTCATTGAAACTATTCTGCCAGCTCATGTTTGCAGAACAAACACCATATTACAAAAATGTATGTTAGCTTTTTATTTATTTTGGTGTTAACCTTTATACGCTGCATAATTTTCAGCATTTATTTTTATTCCGTATACAGAAGCCTCAATAGTACAGATTCTCCTGTTCCTTTGTTGCGTATATTTCTCATTATCCTTTCCTATTTAAGGTTGACTGAAGTATTAGAGACATTAATCAATGGCAGGGTTTCAATATGGGGTGTAAGTAATAGCAGAGAGTGATTGAAAATGATGGGCCTGTGAGCACTAAAGCGAGACCTGCATGTTAATGCACAGAAACAGACCAGACTGAGAGACAGGTAAGATAGACAGACACACATAGAAGGTAGTAAAAGCAAGACAAGTAAATAAGGATGCATCAAAAAAGATAAATATAGGCAAGAAAGACAATTATTATCATAACAGACAAAACACACATTTAAAGTATGAATAGAGGCACATTTACGTAGTGAAATTAACTTCCACAGCTAGCCACCCTTTCTAGCTACAACCCATACTTGCCTATTCTCCCGGAATTTCTGGGAGGGTCCCGAATTTCGGGGAGTCCTCCTGGACTCCCAGAAGAGTAGGCAAACCTCCCAGATCCTAAAAAAATGGCGAAATTCATGGCAATGAATATCGGGGGGCAGGGCTTAATTGCATCATTAAACCCCACCCCCCGCTATTCAATGCTGTGAATTTCGGCATTTTATAGTGGGGTGGAGCTATGGTAACGCAAAGACGTCACCACGCCTCCTCCTACCTGTCACATGACCTGTCCTCTAGGATCTCCCAGAGGACAGAGTCACAGTGTTGGCAAGTATGTTACAACCTCATATAGACCTCACAAGCAAGGCACACACTTCCATAAGCAGACACAAACAATTCTTCAGATTAACTTCTATTGCGACACACACATAATTCCTTTCTTTTATGTCCTAGGAATGCCAAATTCATTGTTTTCACTCACTAATCAAATAGAAGGTGGAAAAGAGGTGGGGTTCTTGATGATTGGCTCCACCTATTTTGACAAAGTCTTCTCAAAATATAATTTTCTTTGAAACACATAACAACTGGGGCTGCATTGTTAGATAGTGCCTGCAAATGCCTCAGTTTTAATGCAAATTCTCTGTTTTCACCATATTAAGTTGCTAAACCAGAGGAATGAATACTTTTCCAAATACATTTTTCTAAGTGAAATAAACATTTATGAGTACTGCTCCCAAATTCCCTTGTTACTGCATTAATGGCAGCTGTCTGAAAATCAGCCATACTATATTGTGGAGCTAACTCAATCTCATAGTCAGCTGTAAATTTTGTAAATCCTGCAAAATTCTTGTATAATATTCTTCACTTTTTTTTTTTTTTAAATCAGCCCATATACTAAAGGAACACATCTTTGAGTCACAGCTTTTGTTCCAACCATATCATGAATTGTGTATAGTTGTCTTAAGAGTTTTGGACATGTTTTAAATGTCCAATACATAATCCAATAAGGCGCTTCTTGGAGTTTGCGTAAATTAACTTTTGTTGTAGCAAAATAATTGTTTTATGGCCAAACATGTTGTCTCTTCCAATGCATCTCTGTTAGGTATATATGTTGCACTTTTTATAGGCATTGATGTTGTAGCAGCCTGTATAACTTGAGCAATGGATTCCTCTGCTTTTTCCAGACAATATTTAATTTGCGCCTTGCATCTGCTATATCATTTTTCTCTGGTCTTGGTACATGCTTGTGCATTTTTTCCTGAGCATAATCTATGTTCTCTTCCAACAAGAATAGCACTAACAAAACCAATACACTGTCCTATTTCTTTCAGTACAATGCCAGTACTAGAGATTTTGCTTTAACCTGATCTTGTTAAACAAATAGCCTTTCAAATGAAGTAACATGTTTCCTAGACATGGCACCTTCTTCGGCCATTATGGTAAACATAGGCAGACGTTCTGGGCGAAAATTTAAAAGAGGCCCCATAAAACAATGTCACATTAAAAAAACAAATTTGGAGCATCAGCGCTAGCAGAACAGCCAGGTAGATATTAGATAGATGGATTGATAGATATTTCATAAACAAATAAGAGATAGATCTAGGTGTGTTTACCTTTTAGACTTTTGAGTGTGTGTTGTCTACTTTGTATGAGTTACGTTCTGGTGCTGAATCACTCTCCACGTGTATTTCCTTGCTGGCAGAGCACACAGGGAGAGGCAGACTGGCAGTGTCTCTCAATCAATAACAATGTGACATTGCCTGATTAACCACGCCCATTAGGCGGTGATTGGCTGTGCTAAGCTGCAGAAGCAGATACTCTTTTGACTGCCTGCAATATATTCAGTTTCACCAGCTCCAAGGTAGACACCAGTGCAGAGCTCACACCAATAATGCCCTTGTGCGGGTGGTCCAGACATTTTGACTGTAGACATTTCTGTCATCATTTTGATTGCCGACATTATGATTGTCTACATTTTGTACCTGTCAACATTCTGGTGTCAGCATTTTGACTGTCAATTTTTTTTAAACTATCAACATTTTCTGTTGACATTTCGAATATGTTGACATTTTGACTGTCGACATTTTGAATGCTGAACTAACAAACAGCACTGGTCTTGGTGTTGTAGTAGAGTCTTGGTAAGAGTGTTGCTTTTGGTTGCTTTGTGGGCTTTCTTTTCCATGTTCTTGCCCAATAAAAATGTAAGGCAGCAGTATGGAGGAAAAGATAGAACCCTTGGGATTAACCAATGTGGCCGAAGTTTAAGAATAATGCGAGACCACCAATTATAAAAGCCCCACAGTTATCTATAATTATGCCCATTGCTGCTAATGAGGGGCAGGTTGTAGCATGCAAAAATGCGAGTGAAAAACTGAAAAGAAACTGCTTATTTCACCAGGTCCCTGACATAACCTTGACGTGAATAGAGACATGCATAAAATTAGGAATTAAAATACATTTTTATAAATGTATTTTTATTTATATAGAAACACACTTTTAATCCCTATATACAAAATCATCATTTTGGCTGCATATTTCTTTAGACATTGCACAAAAATTAAAAGCAGCCAAATTACATTTTTAATGGCAGTATGTAACAAGATGACATTTACAATCTCATCAGTGCTTATTCTCTGGATTGGGGATGTCATTTTCACATTTATACTTTACTTAATTTGTCTTTGCCATCTAGCTTAAGCCTGACACCAACTATCATCTTGTCAAGATTATTTAATGGCTTAACTTGAAATAGAATGGCCAGCAGAAAATGATGCTAAAAAAAAACCATGAATCATATCAGAGCTTCTAAAAGATCAACAACAGAGTATAGAAATAAATGTGTTCAAACATTAGTTGAATAAACACTATCTATTTTAAAATTATAGTGAAGGACTATAGTCGGGGGCCTGCTCAGGCCAGGAAAGATGCAATAAATAACTTGCACCGCATGTAGCCAGTGAAGAGGGACAGATACCATCCTAAATATCACCTGATCTACAAAGGGTAACCACCTGACCTAGGTAAAATTCTCTCACCCTTGCTGAGCCAGTAATAATCTCCTCACATTTGATGGTTCCCAGAAAAGTCTAACGTCTGGTGGCACATGACTCAATAGTAATAATACAATAGTGGTTAAAACCCTTTTATTTCCATATATGTGTGTCCTGAAAGGATTTCAAATCCTGTGTTATTCTTATTTTCGTTGCAAAATCTTTGATGGGTTGTAATAACTCAAACATTGTAGGTAATATCTGTTTAGCTTAGTGTTCACTGCACTGTTATTATACAAAACGGAGTGCAAGGTATACAGTGCATCTGAAAAGTATTCACAGCGCTTCACTTTTTCCACATTTTGTTATGTTACAGCCTTATTCGAAAATGGAATAAATTCCCTTTTCCCCTCAAAATTCTACACACAATACCCCCTAATGACAACATGAAAAAACTTTTTTTGAGATTTCTGCAAATTTATTAAAAATAAAAAAATAAAAAAATCACATGTGCATAAGTATTCACAGCCTTTGCCATGAAGCTCAAAATTGAGGTCAGGTGCATCCTGTTTCCACTAATGATCCTTGAGATGCTCCTACAGCTTAATTGGAGTCCACCTGTGATAAATTCAGCTGATTGGACATGATTTGTAAAGGCACAAACCTGTCGATATAAGGTCCCACACTTGACAGCGCATGTCAGAGCATAAACCAAGCATGAAGTCAAAGGAATTGTCTGTGGACCTCCGAGACAGGATTGTCTCAAGGCACAAATCTGGGGACGGGTACAGAAAACTATCTGCTTCTTTGAAGGTTCCAATGAGCACAGTGGCCTCCATCATCCGTAAATTTAAGAAGTTTGGAACCACCAGGACTCTTCCTAGAGCTGGATGGTGATCTAAACTGAGCTATCGGGAGACAAGGGAGGTGTCTAGTCAGGGAGGTGATCAAGAACCCGATGGACACTCTGTCAGAGCTACAGCATTCCTCTGTGGAGAGAGGAGAACCTTCCAGAAGGACAACCATCTCTCCAGCACTCCACCAATCAGGCCTGTATGGTAGAGTGGCCAGACAGAAGCCACTCCTTAGTAAAAAGCACATGGCAGGCCGACTGAAGTTTGCCAAAACGCACCTGAAGGACTCTCAGACCATGGGAAACAAAATTCTCTGGTCTGGTGAGACACAGATTGAACTCTTTGGTGTGAATTCCAGGCGTCATGATTGGAAGAAACCAGGCACCGCTCATCACCAGGCCAATACCATCGCTACAGTAAAGCATGGTGGTGGAAGCAAAATGCTGTGGGGATATTTTTCAGCGGCAGGAACTTTGAGACTATGCAGGATAGAGGGAAAGATGATTGCAGCAATGTACAGAGACATCCTGGATGAAAACCTGCTCCACCATGCTCTTGACGTCAGACTGGGCCGACGGTTTATCTTTCAGCAGGGCAACGACCCTAAGCACACCGCCATATCAAAGGAGTGGCTTCAGGACAACTCTGTGAATGTCCTGGAGTGGCCCAGCCAGAGCCCAGACTTAAGTCCGATTGAACATCTTTGGAGAGATCTAAAAATGGCTGTGCACCGACGCTTCCCATCCAACCTGATGGAGCTTGACAGGTGCTGCAAAGAGGAATGGGTGAAACTGCCCAAAGGTAAGTGTGCCAAGCCTGTGGCATCATATTTAAAAAGACTTGAGGCTGTAATTGCTGCCAAAGGTACATCGACAAAGTATTGAGCAAAGTCTGTGAATAGTTATGTACATGTGATTTCTTAGTTTTTTATGTTTAATAAATTTGCAAAAATCTCCCAAAAACTTTTTTCACGTTGTCATTACGGGATATTGTGTGTAGAATTTTGAGGGAAAAAAGGGATTTATTCCATTTTGGAATAAGGCTGTAACATAACAAAATGTGGAAAAAGTGAAGTGCTGTGAATACTTTCCAGATGCACTGTATATGTCTTCATGATAGCTGAATTCAGGGATACCAATGTTTACAATACAGTCCTCACTGGTGGCTAGTATACAAAGTGTAGAAGTCAAATATTAGGATATGATTATTTAAAATTAATATCTATTAATATCTATCAATTTGATTGTCTTTGCCTGAAATTATACGAATAGCACGCTACGGAGTGGAGGAGCGTAATTAACCACAACATGTGCGAACACTTATACACACATTTACACGAACACATACACTAATGTATTTTATTGTATGTAATTAGTTCATAATAAAAATAGTTCCAACACATAGTTATTTATAACGAAATGTAGAGTTAAATATTATAATGTTAAATACACTTTGGTGAGATCTAAGGTTCCGGATACAAGTAAGCATATCATGTTTAGTATCATTCTAATCCCCTATTTATCCTCAGACGTCCAGAGAGATCGGACCTTGCGTATGCAAGATATGGATTATAGGGAATAAATGATCAGAATGGTGTTTGGTGTGTAATGTAAATAGACCAGTTTGAACCAGCTTTCAGCGGGATGATTAGTATGCATCGGTTGGAGAGCTGACCCCCACCCTTGGAGGGCATCGTTTGAACTGGCCAATGACCTGCATTATACTGGACTGTCCTGAAGCCTGAACCAATGGAAACATGCCAAATCATCTCTATTGTTTTCACTGTATCACTAACTGTATATAAGCAGGAGCTCTGGGGTCAGCAGACACTCTTCTCAACCACAGACTTCAGGACTGAATCACTGTATGCTGGATCCAGGGCGCCTGCGTATGTAATCGGCTGTACTTATTCTATTGAATTGTTACTCTGCCGCTTTTTGCTAATAAATCGCATTGTGAGTTGGAACCACACTTTTTGAAGTGGACAATCTTCATTGTATATCGACTAGACGTACATAACAGAAGCAATTCCCAAAACTTTACAAAGCAGGACCTCTGATTGTAACACTCTTACCTGTTTCCCCGTTCCAGCGCTGTCTCTCGCTGCCGATCGGCACTTCCGGGTAGCGGGTCACATGACTCAGCTGCCGGGGCGGGCTATTTAAGTCTCCTCTATATAACTCCGCACTGACACTTGCTCTGTGTAAGTGCAACTTTGTTGCTAGCGTTTGAATCATGTATCCTCTGGGATACAATTTAGTGTCATCCTCGATGACACTTAATTAAGTCACTGGTGTGTAGTGCATACACACAAATTGATCCCAATTAGAAAATTCCAGGAACACTTCACTCATGTATGAGTGGCAGCCAGAAAAGCCTGAAGTCAGATGGTCAATCCGGAAAAAAAAGTCACTGCAACAAGAGACAGGCAAGGCGCCTCATAGTGTAATACCAGATATGTGATATAATTGGAAAGTGCATTTATATAGACCTGCCGCGCCATATTGGCGCATGCGCACAGTCCGCCATTCTGTGCGCAGGTGCGAGGGATACAAACAACTTTATTGAACCACAGTAATGAACGCACTTGAATACAATGCGCTTGTGCAAGATAGGTGTATTGCTTGATAACTGAAGATAAAACTCATTATCAGCGATCATACTAAAGGCAAAAAATATCTAACAGAGTAAAGGGACACTTACAAATATACAATCCAAATGCGATCTCATGGAAATATTAAAAAATATTTAAATAAACAGAACATTATTAATTGCACTAGCGCTTAATTAGTTGCAAGTCGTAATGCACACACAATGTTGGCTTTGTTACTACTTACTCGTCTTTGTCTCATTCTGTGTAGACTTCTCCCACTCAGCAGCAGCTGCAGCCTTAGCGTGCAAGGATGTTACTTGAGAATCATGGATTGCATTAGGGGAGTTATTTGGAATTTGATAATTGGATGCTGGACTAGTACATATTAATAATGAGGAAGATGATGGTGAAGGTGTTGACACTGGTGAGGATTGCAAACGTCTATCCATTTGGCTGGTAGATGATGCTGGGCTGCTTGCTACTATTCACAATTTTCCACGTTTGGAAACATGACTGGAATGAACTTGTTATAAATGAAGTAACAGGGAGGAGGTCCATAGATGTTCAACGTCCCTACCTCTACTTATTTTGGCCTAACAAAGGCTACAGATGACTTGACAAATGTTGTCTGGGCTTGGATAAAAATATTTCCAAACACAAGATGTGGTTTTTTTCGCCTTATGTCCTGGCATGATAATGTGCGCCTTATGTCCTGGCATGATAATGTGCTTATCATGGGCATCTGCAGGTAGTAACACTGGTGGCTGCCTTACTTCAACACGATCATCATCCTCCTCCTCATTATCTGGTCCATGTACAACATATTCATTTTCAGATCCACAATTATCCTCCTCATCCTCTTGCACATTTGCATTTTTCATACTAGCCTCCTCATTTTTTATGGCTAAATCATCATTAACACTAATACTACTACTAACCATCCTCACATTTCAAAATGGTTGAGAACTTTTTGAAGGAGCCTGCTCTATTATTGCAGTGTTTAAACTTGAAACCTCATACTTGCTGTCATTGATCAGAGATGGAAAACCACCCTTTAGATCAGCCAAATTTGGCTATTACCTGTGACTCGGAAGGTATTCACCAGTGACCCCCGCAAGGGGATATGGGCTTCGCTGCTTCTGAGCCGCAGGTTGCTCTCCTCCTAACTGGTATTAGGTGAAATCTAGTGGGGACCTAATACGGAGATGATGGCCAAAAACACAAGTGAGGATGTCAGAGCGCTGATACTGGATCAGAAACAGAGTAACGGTATGCGGCAGAAATTCAGGTATTACTGAGAGCACTGTAGCAGAGACTGGAGAGTACAAGGAACTGAAGTAGGCTGTATACTTAGGTCCAGGGATGCTGATGAGCACTGGTATTGGATTAGGAATAGTATAGCAGTGTGCGGCAGAACTTCAGGTATTGCTGAGTGCAATGTGGCAGAGACTGGAGAATACAGGAAACTGCAGCAAGCTGTATACTTAGGTCTACGAATGCTGGTGAGCACTGGTACTGGATCAGGATTAGTATAGCGGTGTGCGGCAGAAGTTCAGATATTGCTGACGGGACCATGGCAGAGAGTTTAAGGAGAGAGACGTGGACAGTGTTGGTGATCTGAAGAGAAGGAGGAAGATTCAATCTAAAGGTGATAGGATTGATGGCCTGTAGAATCTTAAAGGGTCCAATGAACCTGGGAGCAAATTTCATACAAGGTATTCTCAAGCGAATATTTTTGATTGACAACCAAACACGATCTCCAATTTTTAAAGGTGGCACAGCTCATCTTCTTTTGTCAGCAAAGAACGTATACTGGGATGAAGAGTTCTTGAGACACTTCAACTATCGAGACCAGATAGCAGAGAATTCACGCCATAACTTGTCAACGGCAGGAACTTTGGTGGGTGGGAGGGAAGTGAATTGAGGCAGCATGGGAAGAACCCAATAAACTACAAAAAAAGGGGAAGATGTAGTAGACTCTTGGTACAGATTGTTGTGGGCAAGTTCTGCCCAGGGCAGAAGATCGGACCAATTATCCAGAGTGGCAGATGAGTATATTCTGATGTCTCCAGGTCTTGATTTATTCTCTCCATTTGGCCATTAGATTGAGGATGATACCCTGATGTAAAGTTAATCTCAATATTCAAGAGTTTACAAAGAGACGAAAACTGGAGGTAAATTGAACGCCACAATCAAAGACAATCTCGGAGGGTAGACCATGAAGACGGAGAATCTCCTTAATAAATATTTGGGCCAAAGTGGAGGCTGATGGAAGGCCATTGAGGGGAACAAAGTATGCTATTTTGGAAAATCAGTCCATGATTATCCATATCATATTGAACCTTTTACTTGGAGGAAGGTCAGTAACAAAGTCCATTGAAATTTGAGACTAGGGTCTAGCTGGAAGTGGTAATGGGAGGAGAGGACCAGAAAGCAACTGTCGAGGCATCTTATGTCATGCACAGATATCACAAGCCGCCACAAACTCTGACGTCCACACAAAGAGAAGGCCACCAATAGTTTCTAGAAAAAATTTCTGTGGTTTTACATACTCCAGTATGGCCTGAGAAATGGGAGGCGTGCAACCAATGAAGAAGCTTTTTACAAAGATTGGAAGGTACAAATGTTTTGCGAGGAGGAGGAGAGGTTGTGGTAGCCAAGGAGACAGACTGTAGACTAGTAGGATCCAGAATAGGACACTCCAGGAACTCTTCACTGTCTTGTTCTTGTAAAAGGGCTCAGGACAGGATGTCAGCCTTTTTATTCCTAGCACCCGGCCTAAAGGTGATGAGTGAATCGAAGTGTGAGAAGAACAGAGACCAATGCACTTGGCGCGGGTTACAGCACTGAGCAGTCTTAAGGTACAACAAAATTTTATGATCGGTGAAAATGGTAACCGTATGTACAGAGCCCTCCAACAGAGGCCTCCATTCAGATAAGGCTAACTTGATTGCCAGAAGTTCTTTTTCATCGATAGTATAGTTCTTTTTTGTTGGAAGGAATTTACGTGAGAAAAATGCGCACGGGTGGAACTTTTTGGCCGGAGGGTGTTCCTGGGAAAGAACAGGCCCATTCCCCACAGCCAAAGTGTCTACCTCCAGGAAAAATGGTAATGTAGTATCAGGTTGCCTAAGGATAGGAGCAGAGGAAAAAGATGGTTTTTAGGATTTGAAAAGCCTCCAGCGCCTGCGAAGACCAGGATTTGGTGTTGGCTAATTTCCAGGTTAGGTTCAGAGTGGAATAACCTGCAATAAATTGTCTATAATAATTGGCAAATCCTAGGAACCATTGAATGTATGGACTTGAGACCCAAGAGCTGAGGCCAATCAAATATGGCACAAACCTTCTCCGGATCCATCTGTAGACCGGAAACAAAAGCAATGTATCCCAGGAAGGGCATCTGTAAGGATTCAAAGGAGCACTTCTTCAGTTTACAGAATAGATGGTTGTTCCGTAACTTAGTAAGAACCATGAAGGCAATGAGTATGGAGATCCAGAGAGAAAATTAAAATATCATCTAGATAGACTACGACACAGGTGTAGAGAAGGTCTCCAAATATTTTGTTTACAGAACTCTGGAAGACAGCAGGGGTATTGCAGAGCCCGAAAAGCATCACTAGATATTCATAATGCCCATCCCTGATGTTAAAAGCTCTCTTCTATTCGTCTCTCCTGCAAGTACGAATCAAGTTGTCAGTCCCTCGCAGGTCTAAATTAGAAAAAATACTAGAACCTTTGATCTGGTCAAATAACTCAGTGACCAGTTATTTATACTTGATGGTGATGGTATTTAGACCTCGAAAGTCTATGCAGGGACGTAATAATTCATCCTTTTTCTTGACAAACAAATAAACCCGCTCCGGCGGGTGAGGTGGAGGGTCTTATAAAACCACATAACAAATTTTCTTTTATATACTCAGACATTGTGTGGGTCTCAGGTACTGACAACGGATAGACCCGGCCCTTGGGAGGAGTGGTGCCAGGTAGAAGATCAATTGGACAGTCCCAAGGCTGATGTGGTGGGAGGACTGCAGATCAACCTTTGTTAAAAACATCAGAGAAGGAGGAATATTATGGAGGAATAGAGGGCTGAGGATGTTTGGAGACTAAGCAGAGAGGTTTGACTTCAGTTAGACAGCGGGACCTGTAAGCTGACCCCCAGGAAAGAATTTGAAAAGAGGACCAGTCAATTTGAGGACAGTGTAGCCGTAGCCAGGGAAGGCACAGGATGATTGGAGTAGAGGCTTGAGACATAACTTGAAAAGAGATTTGTTCGGAATGTAGTACCCTGATTTGGAGTTTGAGTGGAATAGTCTGGCTTCCTGCATGGCAATATGTCCTGGTTCTGGGCATGCGCAGAGTGATTTTACTTACAATGCGCTCAAAATTGGCAGCAACGTGCCTTAATGACTCAGGCCCTATGGTGAAAGTTCTATACAGAAGGTGACCAAGAAGAGGAAGCATGGCTTTAAACAGCAAATGTGTGTGTAGCAAGTGTTTGCAAGAGCAACCGAGTATGACAGCCAGCATTCTGTTGCACAGCAGATCACTTAAGAAATGATAGCTATGTTAGCTTTGGATGTGTGTCCAATTTCCACCATCAATGCATCAGGTTTTTGCAAATTAGTTCACATGTCCACGCTATCAAATTCCATTTTGATTCTATTTCCCCCAAACAGCAATTCCTCAACTTTATCGAGAGGGTAAACGAAAAGTCATTAATTTCGGAGAAAATGCCATTGTACTGTTAATCCACTTAACTGCGATATGTGGACAAGCGGTACCGGTCAAACAAAAGACTACATGACTGTGACAGCCCCCTGGGTGGGTGTATTACCTTCAGCGTCAGTGCCTGGAGCATCATAATTGTCCACTTCAACCCTTCAGCATAGTAGTACTAGCACACAGTGACAGGTCATTCACAACACCCTATCTTTTGGCTGCTTAAATACGGCTGCAAACACTTGGATATTCAAAGTAAGAAATATATATATATATATATATATATATATACACACAAGGGGGTGCTGCCAGGAATCTAGAGGGTAAATGTATCATGCTGAGAGTTTTTCTAGCAATCATTTATTTAGTACATTCTACAAAATGATAGCTAGAATCCAATTGGTTGCTATAGGCAACATCTGCACTTTTCAAACTCACCGAAAAACTCTCAACTTGATATATTTACCCCTAGGAGTCAAGGAGTGTCACGAGCCACGGCGGTACGCCGCATCCTGGCATGAACTAGCAGCCAGGCGTGTGTTTTAGTTTCTGTGCTCTGTTATTATCCTTGTGGCATAGATGTAGGAGGGTGTAGGGACAGCCTCCAACACCAGGGGGAGCTCTCATATGATTTAAACTGGTTCACTTATATTTTTATACATGCTTCCTGGTTATGTTATTACCTATGCTAGTTCTAGCTAGTAATTAATTAGCTGCCTCCTGAGGCTGATTGTCAGCCCTATCCTCCTCTGTCCTGATTGGCTCTTAGTACTATTTAAGGCAGTGAGATCAGAGCCTCACTGCTGGGTATAGCGTCCTGTTTCAGTACTGCTGCCTGCTCCTTTGTCCCTGTGTTTGGTGTTTAACCCAAGATTGGTTCTCCGTGAATGACCCTTGCCTGTTCCTGGATTCTGAACCTGTGCCTCTGACCCTGATCTACTGCATGATCCCGGATTCTGATTCTCTGCTAGTGACCCTGATCTTTCGCCTGTCCCTGGATTCCGAACCTGTGCCTGTGACCTCTGACCTTGGTTTGTTCTGTGGATACGCTGTCTGCTGCCAGCACCGACTCTGCCTGGACCCCGCGCTGCTGTCCGCCATAACACTCTATTCCTGGGTTCTCCTTAGCCAGTACACAACTCTCAACCCTCTGTTAGTCTGCGGCCAAGTCTGTCCCTACCACTAGGGGCTCCAGTGAACACCAGGCTTTCGGAGCAGACTCCGGGTTTTGTTCCGGCTGGAGGGGTTCCTAACCAGGAGCACCCTTTTTCTGTCTACTACTTCGTACAGATATTGATACTGCCCTCACACAATTGCTTACAGAATGAAGAATGAAACACTTAGGATTTTGAAAGCAAAATAAATATATAACATTTTCTTTTGGGGAGGTGTGCTGCTCACAGTCATAGAGCACCCTGCCTTTTCTCCACTAAATAGTTCAGATGTCACTTACTGTATAATAACTCTTACACTACTGCCTTCAGAATTAAACACGTGTCCATCTAATTAGTTTATTAATATACTATACAACCAGTAGCCACTGCTTGTCTACTCTTCTCTTTCTCTCACACCCAATTTATCAGCACACAATTCCAACAGACCAATCTATAAATAAACACTTAAGATTTATGTAGTAAAATCACATCTACATCAATATACATTGATTTTTTCACCCTGTCCAAACATCTACAAGTGACTTTATGAGTACAGAATTGCAGCAAATGTCCTACCCAAATGCTATCACTTCTAAAATGCCAGCTAAGATTGGATTGCTATATGTAGAAGATATAGATTGTATGCTTGCGAGCAAGGTTCTCTTACCTCTCTGTATGTATAACCCAGTATTGTCTTATCAGTGTTTGTTCCCAATTGTGAAGCGCTGTGGAATTTGCTGGCGCTATATAAATAAATGTTGATGATGATAATGATGATGAAGATAAATCCAAATCTCGTGAGATCTGATATTTTACCGGAAATTACGTTTTGCCTCATTTTCAGATACAAATTTGGCGTGAGAGACAGATTCATGACTCAGTACCGTGATTTTGCAAGCAAATTTTACTCTTACATTTGGGATGCAAAATTGTGCCCGACTATTATTGAGAACCTTTGCGTGCATGCATATGCGCATACATTTCCCAGGTGCCAGAGATCCATTGGTTTGGTCCTGAAGTGTATGTTAGTATATCATTGTTCTGGGGATCCAAAAATGGCAGTTCTGAATAGAATGCATTATATTTCTGAAAATACGGTGTACTCAAAAGTTCTAGATACCCTAATTGTGGCACCAACTCACAGCTTGAACACCTCTTAAATAGACTACTGGTGGTAAGGTTTTAATGGTAAGGCAGATAACTTATTTTGATTTTTTTCTGTTTAACCCTGTTATACAATCAAAGTATGCATTTCAAAAGCAATACAAACATTAACGTATTATTGTAATGCTACTATTTTTATTGTTTTATGCGCTTATTTCTTTTCTTTAAATCTAAGAACATATTACCAGACTGCAGCATGCAAGGTTTGTTTATAATTTTGCTATCTTGACCTTGTACAGTTTGTATTTTGCAGTGTTGTGAAAGCAATAGCCTATTACTTTACACATGAATTATTAATTCCCTCCTACATACCAAAGAGTTCTAAGATCTCATTGCACTTAAAAAGCTTCACCTAATATAATGCAGTGTGGTTATCTAGTTATGGGCTGTAATTGTAGGATGTGATAGGTCCTAACATTTTTTAATGGAACAATTTGAGATGTGTGGCACTATTGATTAGTTATGAAGTATTTTACAGGATACCTTTGAGAAAATCAGTTCTTTCAATTAAGGGCATTTAATGAACTAAACATCTGGTTCATTGAAGCAATTTCCAACAACGTTTCTATAAAAATAAAAATGACAAGTTATTTTTGAGTAAAATAAATCTCAACCCTGTATATAGGGCTTAGAAATAATAGTCTAGTTGAATGATTCATATGTCAAAATTAATATTAATTCCCTTTCCATTACTGTATCAAAAGTGAAATTTATGTTAATTTTGTTTCTTTGCAGAAAGAATAAAATTATAAACTTACTTGCCTTAGGCTGTTTACCCACAGGTATTAGGAAATAGCAGTGTGAAGATACCAGGTTTTCTGGCCAAATTCTATCCACTTCACGCTGGCTGGCCATGCAGGTGTGCCGTACTATGCCAGGGAAGCCTACCCCAGTATCTTCTACGGTTCGTATAGAGATTCAAACAAATGCAAATTAAAACAATACATTTATTGTAATAAAAACAATCACTCGAATATTATATACACAGAGTAAATAAATCCCAGACAGGTTCACCACATTATCTGTCTCTTACATCAGTAGCTTAAGGAGTTACAGTCACCGGGCTGTCCTGAATTGAAGACCCATGGATCTGACAATATATTTCACTGGTAGACAACGGCAACTCAACACCAGATCTTGCATCTTCCAAGAATCAAATCACAGAATGAACATCATCTCCCCCTGGAGTTGCTCCTTATAGCTAGGGTCAAATTTCCACAGTGTTTCCCCTCCTTGGTAAACCCATAGCAATGAGCTACAATGTCCTCTTATCCACATGTAATTAGACACTGCAGGTTTACTCTGTTGAGCTGGGGAACAAAAGCAAGGGCTATAAAAAGTACATGCTATAATCCCCATTTTGTGAGAAACGAGGGACAGGTTGGTTGGGTTATTATCAAACACGTTTTGTCACAAGCAGTAATACCAAATGTAAAACACAATCATGTTTGACATGCAGTGGCAACCAGGCACACAGCATAGTCGATAGAAGACCAGGGCCGTCTTTCCGACTGGGCATGATGGGTAGGTGCCCGGGGGCCCAGCGGGAAAGGGGGCCCAAGACAGGACTGCTCTAAAAAATAAATAAATCCTGTGTAAAAAAAACCCCATAAAAACAAAACTTACCTTTTGCGGTCACCTGACCGTTCAGATCATGTGGTCTGGTGGCGATCCGTCTCCCTTTCTTGTCCCCTCTTCCGTGCTGTGCTCGCAGTCAATGTTGGGCGTGACACATGTCAGCCCAACATTCACTGCAAGCACAGCATGGAGGAGCGCAGAACAGAGAGACTCAGCGCGGAAAAAAGAAGAGAAGGGGATCGGACTTAAGGTAAGTTAAGGGGGCCCCTATATATATATATATATATATATATATATATATATATGTAAAATTTTTTATATATATATATATATATATATTTATATATATATATATGTTATATAATCACTTTTTTTTTTACACACACACACTAATATATATATATATATATATATATATATATATATATATATATAGGGCCCCCAGTGCACTGCATTGCCTGGGGGCCCATAAGGTTGTTAAGGTGGCCCTGTAGAAGACATTATAACTCATTGCTTCACTTGATGTGAAAAAAGAGGATCGAAATCTTAATAAAAAAAGAGTCCCAAACTAGTTATGGTACACTGGACATTTGATAAATAATAAATTATGAGACTCTCTCTTTGTTGATAATTCAATTGAGTCAAAAACCAGTTTAGTAGTAGCACCCAAATTACAAAATGAAAGGAGAGAACATTGTTCCATAAGACAAAAATCTGTGCAGTTTGGGTGAACCAACACACTGGGTTAAAACAATTCTACATATTGTATATTATACTAAGTTTGGTGTGGTGGTATATTGGTGTGAAAAAAGTGAGTAAATAGAACAAGTATTGTCCAAAAGAAACCACAATGCCAAAGCCGCTTGTGACCAGAGTGTCTATTGAACCACAAAGCTCCGTTCCCAAACCCATTTATGTACTTTTACTAGCATTAAAAGTCTTGTTACAGTATGTTTTTTTATGCCAGTGGCTAAGGGGCCTTAGGTAGTTTTCAGGAAAATACATTACTAATAATCAAAATCATAACTTCACACCCCATTACTTTCTATAGAATGGAATATGACAAGTGTATGATAAGTGTACTATGTTGTCAGATGATACATATAGTCTGCATGAAAGTTGTCAGATTTTTGTGCAATGTAGTTAAAATACATTTTTCAAATGTTTTGTATTTTCCACAATCATTCAACATTTTTTGATTTTCTTTCACTTAATGTTTTTACCACAGATACACATTTAGGTTGAAGTCTAAATGTAGAAATATAAATAATTAATTTAACTGTTTAGAAAATGCATTTAATGGAAAACTTCAATGTAGTCTGCGGGCCATGTTTTTGAGATTTTCATTCATGTCTGTTGTACAGTACATAATTAAAACTTATTTTTGGGAAATATGAATACCCATGCTATTAAATTGTCCTGCCTAAAAAAAAATAATCTTGCAAAAAATAGGAATATATTCCTACTTACAGTATTATTTTAAACATTGATTTCTTGCTTCAAATCTTAGAAAATAAAGTTTAACATTTTTCATCGTCAAAAAAATTAAGTCTGACCTAGGACAAATAGGACACACACAAATGTGCTGGCTTCTCTAATTTATTACATTGATAAGGTATAAGCATAATTTACACTACTGTAAATCATTAAAATTTTACCAATATATCATTATTATGTATGTATTTAGGAAAAAGTATACCAGCTAAAATAGGCAAAGATAGTTATGTTCTAAAAGGAAACTAATGGCCTTTATAGTCTACAGCAGAGGTTTCCAAAGTGTGTGCCAAGGCTCCCAGGGGTGCCGCGACACTGTCACAGGGATGCCGCGGCCAGGGGACAAAAAAAACCCAAAAAACAACTTACCAATCCAGCTGCGCCCGAGACCCAGCATCCTCTTCCCTCCTTGCTTCTCACTGAATGTCGGGCGTGACGTCATCATGCCCGACATATTCAGTGAGAAGCGTCAGGAGAGAGGAATATGCTGGTTCCCAGGCACACCGCATTGGTAAGAAGATAGAAGACAAGACAGAAGAAATAGAAGAAAGAAGGCCAAGTATGGTAAGTAAAGAAAAAGAGGGGAAGGTGAAAGGCAACAGCAATGGAGGAGCAAAAGAATGAAGGAGAGGGCAGAGTGAGGATGAAGAGGGACAGACAGTGAGGATGAAGAGGGACAGACAGTGAGGATGAAGAGGGGCAGACTATGTGTGGATGAAGAGGGGCAGACTGTGTGTGGATGAAGAGGGGCAGACTGTGTGTGGATGACGTGGTGCAGACTGTGTGTGGATGACGAGGGGCAGACTGTGTGTGGATGAAGAGGGACAGACAGTGAGGATGAAGGGGGGCAGACTGTGTGTGGATGAAGAGGGGCAGACTGTGTGTGGATGAAGAGGGGCAGACTGTGTGTGGATGAAGAGGGGCAGACTGTGTGTGGATGACGTGGTGCAGACTGTGTGTGGATGAAGAGGGGCAGACTGTGTGTGGATGACGTGGTGCAGACTGTGTGCGGATGACGAGGGGCAGACTGTGTGTGGATGACGAGGGGCAGACTGTGTGTGGATGACGAGGGGCAGACTGTGTGTGGATGACGAGGGGCAGTGTAAAGGTGAAATGGGCACAGTGTGATGATTTTTGTACATGCTGTTGTTTTATTTTGTTTGATCTTATTCCTCTTAATATTAGCTGTAAATTATTCTTTGACAGAAATATAATTGAAAAAAATATATAAAAATATTCTTTTCCCTTGGATTTATGTATATTATTTTTGCAAACAACTTACTAAGTCTTTCTGTCCTGACCTAAATACTTATTACGTTATTTTGACTCAAATGCTTAAAAAACGGGACTGCTCTGTAATTATTTTGGAGGGGTGCTTTGAAAAAATTATGGAGACTCTAAGGGTGCTGCGAATTGAAAAAGTTTGGGAACCACTGGTCTACAGGAAAACACTGTTAAGAGCTCTTCATCAACCATTCTTTTTTCCTGCTTGTGTTTATAGGAAATTAGCTTTCTATCCTGTTATATGGAAAAGTCAATCTTAATTATATACAGCAGAACTGAAAAAGTTGGTTGTTTATCTTTATTCACCTCATTGAGGTGAAAAATTTAATTTATGTGCAACTACATATCGTGGCAATAAAAAAAATGACTTTATTAAGCAACTGAGCAGTTGTCAACTGCCCCACTGACATAGGCCAGAACAGTAATAGTTGCTTAGCTCTTTGCCGAGCCAGTCTCTGTCATTGTGCGCAGGTGTTATATAGCTGGAAGTTCAGGCTTGATGTTTCAGTTCCACTGCTACTGCACAAAGTTTATATATATATATATATATATATATATATAGTAATTTTAGATTTTAGTTTATGTATTTATGGTTTTTTTTAAATGTTACAGCTAATACTAATAATAATAATAAATATTCAGTGGTGAATATAATACAATATGATAATTTGAACCTCATATTGCATTATTTACAGGGAAGGGGGACAAGTGAAAGAAATCTTTTAAGGCTTTGCGGACAAGTAATTTTTTGTTGCAATTGGTATGGCGCATATTAAAGGAAATAAAATCACCTATTGTGGTATTTTTTGCTGAATGCAGGGCATTTAAAGACTCTCTAATCTGAAATAAACATTTCTTTCAATAAAATTGTGTAAGTTGTAAATTAAAACTACAAAGCTATAGATGGAAAACATTTCTTTAAGATGAATGCTCTGATTCAGGAACCCCAAAAAGTGATGGGTGAGCCTGGTCACACGACAGTAACCTGATGTCATCCACATTATTTAAATCATAGCAGGGCAGAAAGAATGTCATTTATCTAACTTAAAGGGGTTCAATTTGTATCACTATCAAATATTACCTAATTGATACCTAAAATAGACAAATCAGAGCAACGTAGACAGTTGTAACTGTAAAAGAGCTGTAACAGTTGTGAGGTGTAAGAGAGTTGTCACAGTTATGAGGTGTAAGAGAGTTGTCACAGTTATGAGGTGTAAGAGAGTTGTAACAGTTGTGAGGTGTAAGAGAGTTGTCACAGTTGTGAGGTGTAAGAGAGTTGTAACAGTTGTGAGGTGTAAGAGAGTTGTAACAGTTGTGAGGTGTAAGAGAGTTGTAACAGTGTAAGTGTAGCAGTGCGATATGTAGAACTGTGTAGAAGAGTCGATGTCTTCTATGTGACTGTGATCAGAGACTGAGATTTAGCATCTCATATAATCAGGATAAATCTGTTTCAAAATTGACATATACATTTTACTTTTATAAGGTTGTTGTCATATGTTGGTGGCGTCCCGGCTGTCTCCATGACGACCGGGGCGTCACTTTCCGGCTCCTTCGTCCTGGTAGCCTAGGCAACAAAAGGGACGCTTGAGATTCCCTGCACCGCGCCCGGTCAGCTGTCAAACAGCCACAAGCGCACAGGGCTGTTTAGGATCAGCCATCCTAGGCTGATTAGGTCCTATGTTGCAGCCCTGGGCACTGCATCCTCATTGGCCACCAGGGCTGCTAATTATTTAGGCAAGTCCTGGGGATACTTGCAGGGCTTTAACCTGATTGACTCTTAGCACTATTTAAGACAGTGAGGATTGAGCCTCACTTTCGGTTATAGCGTTCTGTTCCAGTTTGCTACCTGCTCCTGTGCTGTGTTGGTGTTTAACCTTTTTATTATTATTATCGTTTATTTGTAAGGCGCCACATGGTTTCCGCAGCGCCGTACACAGTACAAACAGTAGACCATACAGGGTAACACAGTACAGAACATTAAACATAAAATACCAATACTTCAGAAACTCCGGGCAGGCAAATACAGTAGAGACTGAGCGGAAGAACAGGTAAGGAGACAGGAGGGAAGAGGGCCCTGCTCATACGAGTTTACATCCTAAGGGAGGGTGAACAAAATCAGGCACAGAAGGGAGCAGTGAAGCAAAGTGGAGAGAAAAAAGGGGGCCAGAGGAGAAACAGAAGAGATGAGAGGTTAAGTGGATGGTTGGTAGGCCTTAAGGAACAGGTGAGTTTTAAGTGCCCGTTTGAAGGAGCACAGGTTGGGTGAGAGACGGATGGAGCGAGGGAGGTCGTTCCAGTGAAGGGGGCAGCGCGGGAGAAGTCTTGGATTCTAGAGTGGGAAGAGGTGATCAGAGTGGAGGAGAGGTGGCGATCATTGGCTGAGCGCAGGGAGAGGGCAGGAGTGTGAATGGAGAGGAGGTTAGAGATATAAGGGGCAGTAGACTGGGAGAGAGCCTTGTAAGTGGTGGTAAGGAGTTTGAAAAGGATTCTATAGGGGAAGGGGAGCCAGTGTAAGGCAAGGCAGAGAGTGGAGGCAGAGAAGAAGCGGCGTGAGAGGAAGATAATTGCTTTTCCTATGTATGACCTCTGCCTGTTCCTGGACTCTGAACCTTTTCCTGTGACCCTGATCTTCTGCCTGTACCCAGACTCTGAACCTTTGCTTGTGACCTTGAACTTCTGTCTGTACCCGGTCCTGACCCTGCTTGTAGCAGACCTCTCCACCGGCGCTCCGTCAGGCCAGCCAGGCTTTACCATCGTTGCCCTGTCCACAGACCTCTGGCTTGTCCCTACTCCGTGTATTACCTCCTGCTCCTGTGTGCCACTGTGTGACCATAAACTTGTACTACACTGAGTTTAAGACCTGGGGGCATCCGAGTACCTGTGAGCGTAACCAGTATCTACGGGAAAGGCGGCTAATATAGGTGAAGACCTCTTCTGCTAGTTCTACAAGTTCATGCCGCACTGCTGGCCATAAGAGATGGTTGTTTCTTTTTTGATTGACTGTGTTTGATCTGAGTTTACAATAAGCTTGGCTTATCCTCTGAATCTGACATGAGTAAGACAAGATATTGACCAGTCATTTAGTTTTGATGAATCTGGAACTTTTTGCATTTCAGATTCAGCCAAAATGATTGGACAAAGCACTGGAACTTTTCTTTTTATACAATATAATAATATTGTATTTGAGGATTTTTTTACCTTTTTAATAACGTTTGACTATTTATAAAAGTAAATGTAAATAATGCTTTTTTGTGTACGAAACTACTTTATCTGTCACTTGTTGATTTGGGAAAACTCCCCCACAAATGGGTAGGTTCAGTTTAAGGATAGGGTGATAGAGGCAATCACTTTTAGTAGCAAGGCCCTGTCTGCAATTTTAAGCTAAAATAAACAAAATCCAGAGATTTTCAAAATGCTAGTAAACATATAAACTCATGGCATTTTACAGCCAGGCTCAGTTTACTAAGTTTAAATTTACATTGGGATAGCTGTAATAGTTAAAGAGCCAGTTGTGTTAGGTGATGAAGAACATTGCTAACTTAATTTATATACAGTGCAATAGATTTTTGTAAATAGGTCTCTCAATTTTGAGCAACTAGTCTCTCTCCCAATTAGCTACCTACCATATAGTTCACTGAAAACCAAACAGAAGTATATTGTTGCCTTCACTGAAATGCCAGTCAACTATATTGCACAGTAGGGTAGTGGAGAGCACTGTTTCTGTATATGGCTGGGATTTTTTCAATCTGCTTGCTCTGGAGTTGTGCAAATTGTGCAGCACCTGATTGAACAGAAGCCAATATCAATACAATTGGGAGTTCATCATTGAACACACCTGGCCCTGGTTGCTTGCACAGCAAGTATGGTTTCAGTCCGCAAGTACAGACAGCTCATCTCTCAGATCTTGTGGCCCAGCATCAGGAGAAGTAGCTGTAGTGGTTCAATGTGGAATGGAAGTTAAATACAGATCTCGAAATATAAAAAAACTTCATCAATAGGATTCTTGTTCTATATAGGATCTTCCAAGTTTTTTGCCACGTTTTACTTTTTAAATTATATCATAGATCTTTAAGTTTTTTGGTGCTTTCCATATAAGAGGTTTCCAGATAATAGATCATATACCTTCTCACGAACACGCACCCAGCTTCTGTGACTTTGGGTGTTTGCTGTATGAGGTTACACACGATTCCAGCCCGCATTCTCTCTCTACCTATCACAAAGGTTATAGACCCAATGAATCTTCCCCACACAGTTATCTCACACCCCCACACACTTCAGGTTTGCCATCACCTATTGAATACAGGCAATAGGACCCCAATATACTGTCCCACACTGGCACACAGGCTTCTGGCTACCCACAGGTTAGCAGGGCCCACCCCAGCGATCAAAGGGTTAACTCTTCACACCTCCAGACTGTTACACAAATGTAAATGTAAGCACACCCTAGGCTTGTTAGTCAAATGTATTAACAAATCACACACCGGCATTCAAAGGGTTAACTTGGTTGAGCTATATTCTTCTTAACAGGCTAATGGATTTGTTAGAGTATCAAGTACACCACTTAATAAATGTATATATTTAATATACAAAGGTACATGGCATACAGATATAGATATATATATATATATATATATATATATATATATATATATATATATTAACAAAGGGAGGCATTTATCTGACAAGATGCAAAGAAGCATACAAGCAGAGTAAAACATTGGTGCAATTATGCACCTAGATTGATGATAAGCCAGGTAAAGACTTATGTGTGACAAACAATAGTTTAAGTTTGGTTTACTCACTTCGTTTGAAAGCTCCTTCCTCTCAGCAAACAGACAGGGTATGTCTGTTAGTACAAACAGAACCACTGATAGGAGTTTCCTCTTAAAGGAAGGTGGGTGTGTCACCTTCCCATCAAGCTAAGGCTGGGGGAGGAGTAACATGTATAAAAGCTTGCTTGTATCATTTGCTCAGAGAGACCAATGCTGGGGAAGCAGGCTGGTCCTTAGAGAGCTGGTCTATGTCTAGCTAGCGTGTAGGGTCTCCAGAATTGCAGTGAAATTCATATGGTGTCAAATACATTTCTCCATCCTGACAATAAAGCTGCATAAAAAGAAAGAAGTTGTTAGCGTGTGCTTCAGCAGTAGCAGGCTCTTTCCACAAAATATATATATATATATAATAAACAATTGACAAAACATACATAAGCAAACAGTTTAAAATAAAAGGGGTTACATTCAGAGTGTAACTTACATGAGTTGCATAATCTGTGCCATGGGAAATTGGCTAGGAAGATGGACAGCTTATCAATGTAAATTGATTTTCGCAAAAGACTGAAAATTAGTTGTAACTGGTCTCAGCTTTTTAAAGACACCTTTACAAATTTCCCCACCTCCTGGGGGGTTGTGGTAATTTTTTTCAATCACCATGTGCATGTTGCCTGATTTACTACCCAATTCTACTATGTGACCTAACTTTTCTGTGGAGTGTCACACAGACCCAATTTTATTATTAATAGATCACCTATGAATTTACCCATCTATTGATACCAAACAAGCCTAGGTATGCAGTGTCATTTTGAGATTATAGTCATTTCCTCAACTTTGCTGTGTGGCAGGATTCTTAATTTGACATATGAGCTGCCATTCATATTGCTATTGAGGAATATGTAGTTGATCACTACTTTTATTGATTTTAAGTGGCATATTTTAAAACTGAATTATTCTTGTCTATATAAAATATAACCAAGCCAGCACATGGCCTTTTTGAGCCAGACGCCATGCTGAGCAGTTCCTAAAAGTCTATTCAGGTGTCAAAACTCCATCCCAGGCCAGGATATATCTCACCACAGGGGCCTTTGAAGCTGCTACAGGTGACACTGCTATCGTCTACCACTGGGATGTGCAGAGCCACTGAATACACACACAACAGACTCTCTGGCTTCACATTTTACACTTTAGTAGCTCAATTTATCAATGGAATCATTTGATATACCATATTTACACTGCAGTTATGATTTAGACCTTATTCCCCATCATTTATGTGATGGGTTAACCCTTATAAATAACTGTAAATTCTCTATGTTCACGACGTAACTGTACATTGATATCATTTGTTTTATGTCAGACAACTTTTCCAATGCTAGGATTAGTATATCACATTTTCATCAGCAGTGACTCATACATACAAATGTGTGAACAAATGAAAAAGAAAGTTCTCTGTTTGACACTTCTAGTTTTATTAAGAAAGATTGTATACAAATCGACACTGAACTGATCTTTTGAGCAAACCAAGTTACTGTTATTTTTATACCTATTTTTATGCAATGCTAGCAAAATACAAAACAAATATGACCAATGTCTATGGTAAACTTGGAAGACCTGCAGCCAATTTGTTTTATCTTAGTATTTGAATTTGCTTGTTATGATTTTTTTTACTTTTTCGTACTGCTCCCCCTATATTTTTTTTCATTTCATTTGTTTTTTTGCTTTTCTGTGTGATGTTGTAAAAATAATAATTTGAGATGGTTAGCAAGTTTAAATTCACAATGTAGTGGAGGGGGTGGCATTGCTAAAATAAATTAACAGCAGTTATGCAAAAATACTGGTCATGCATGAAAAAAGCACAAGGAAAATTGTAATAATATTTAAGTTAAAATAGTCATATGCCCTATGCCAACACTGCCTTTTCTGCAATAACAGAACCTGGGCTTTTAATATTGTGGGATTGTGGGGTGCTAAAGTAATGAAGTGAAGACTATAGATGCTTGAACTATTGAGAAAATGGTCCTCAAGCAAATTAATGTAATCTATGTTCAATAAATTGCACGAAATTATTAAGTTTTGAAAGTTTCATCATCATCAACATTTATTTAAATAGCACTAGCAAATTCCGTAGCGCTTTACAATTAGGAACAAACATTAATAAAACAATACTGAGTAATACATACAGACAGAGAGGTAAGAGAACCCTGCTCACAAGCTTACAATCTATGGGACAATGGGAGTTTGAAACACAAGGGCATGGGCTACATCATATTGCAGACTGGACTAGCTAGAATGCAAGGGTAAAAGTATTGAGTGTGCTGTGTGTGCAGCAATTTTGGTCAAAGGGTTGTTGTCTTGTGTTAGCTGTGTTGAGGGTGATAATAGGGTAATCTAGGGAGAATAAGATGATGATTGAGGAATATCATAAGCTTGTCTGAAGAGGTGGGTTTTCAGAGAACGCTTGAAGGTTTGAAGACTAGAGGAAAGTCTTACTGTGTGAGGGAGGGAATTCCACAAAGTGGGTGCAGCCCGAAAAAAGTCCTGTAACCGAGAATGGGAGGATGTGATGAGAGTGGAAGAGAGACGCAGATCATGTGCAGAACGGAGATGTTGAGTAGGGAGATATTTTGAGACAAGTGAGGAAATATATGTCGGTGCAATTTTGTTGACGGCCTTGTATGTTAGTAGAATTTTATATTGGATTTGTTGAAATACAGGCAACCAACGTAGAGAATGACAGTGCGGTGTCTTGTGTCAGATATGTGCGTATTCTGGAAATGTTCTTTAGATGTATGTAACATCATTTAGATATAGAGTTGATGTGGGGAATAAATGATAGTTGTGAGTCAAGGATTACACCTAGGCAGCGAGCTTGCGGGGTGGGATTTATGGTCATGTTATCAACAGAAACAGAAATGTCAGGCAGGAAGCTTATGTTTGTTTTTGGGTGGGAATATTAATAATTCAGTTTTTGAAAGATTGAGTTTGAGTTGGCGAAAAGACATTCAAGATGAAATGGCAGAAAGACAGTCAGTAACGCGAGACAACACAGATGGTGAAAGATCAGGAGAGGCTAGATAGATTTGTGTATCATCCACATAGACATGATACTGAATCCAAAGGAGCTTATTAGTTTTCCAAGAGAAGTGGTGTAGATAGAGAATAGCAGAGGACGTAGGACTGAGCTTTGTGGTACTCCATCTGATAAAAGAAGCAATGCAGAGGTGGATCCAGAGAAATTAACACTGAAAGAGAGATTAGATAGGTAGGATGAGAACCAGGATAGGAGAGTGCCTTCAAGACCTAGGGATTGTAGTGTTTGTATGAGGAAAGCGTGGTCAACAGTGTGAAATTTTCTTTTTGCTGTGATCAAATCATTGACAACCTTGGTCAGCGCAGTCTCTGTGGAGTGTTGAGAGCGAAAGCCTGACTGAAGAGGATCCGATAGGTTGTTTGCTGTAAGAAAGTGTGTGAGGCGAGTGTAGGCAAGTTTGATAAATATGACACGGCTTGAGCAGACCCAAGCCTGTTCAATCAGATTCAAGGCTGTTTTTAAAAAGGTTCAAGGTACTAGTTGAAACCCCCAAATCATAAATGAACTACATACAAGTTTGATGTCATTGAATGGACAGAAATTTTTTAACTTGTGAACATTTTGAGCATTTCAATCAAAGACCCCAGATGTGGCTACCACATCCAGGGTCCTATACTATATAAACATAAGCAGTGGTCAAAATGGCAATGTAGAAGTGGCAGTATGAAAATTTAGAAGTGGTGATACCACCGTATACCAGTCCACTTCAACCACTAAACATAGGTTAAAAATAAGTTAAGTCACTATTTCATATGTATAGCAAAGTCTACTGAGCTGGATATTATATGAACATAACTGGCATGCTTAGTAAAGTGGCCGAGAGAGAACACTAGTACCCCTCTTCCCCCACCATTAGTAGGCAACCTAGGTGAGGATACACAATTTGGCCACAAGCTTTGCTTAATTGCAACAAATACAAATATTATTTAGGGACAGCTGGCTACAGGCGTGTTACCAAAAGCTACATCATCATTAAACTGTTGGAAAATGCAGATAAGGTACCTGTGACAACACACTTACCTGTTCCCAACTTAGCATGTGTTAGTCTGATGTGCCAGAAACATTTCATGAATGAGCTGGACCTTAATGTGCACTAATCTGCAAGCTGGCAAGAGTGTTAACATAGGGTTTAATAATCTCTACAACACCAGCATTTTGCAAGCCATTAAATGTTGCTTTGGTTGCAGGTAATGCTCTCATAAAAAAAAGATGATTTTGTTATAACACTAGTAGAATATTTGAGGACAGTTTCCAGGCTTTGATGCTAAGTAGCTGCATGTGCCATGTGGTGCACTGGCACATTCTAAATTATCTAGATCATTATAGTCTACCATAATTATTTTAGCAATTGAAATTATATTTTTAGTTTTCTATCAGGGTTGCTACTAATCCCTGACATTAAGCACTGTCTCCTCCACTCTGAGCAGAGTGTGCTGCAGTCATATTAGATGTATACGTGCAGAAGCATGAGGCTAATCTGGAGTTAAACAGGGGCACCAGTGTAGACTGGGGAAAAGTCCTAACTGAAATCAGGACAGTCCCACCAAATCAGGAGACTGTCAAACTGTCGTCCTTCTACCTGCTCTTGCAGCTTTGACTATCTGCATCTGCTGGTGTCTTAAGAGCAGTTGCCGATACTGGAATGTTGAGGACTCACCTGCAGCCTTGTGGTAATAGTACCCAAGTTTGATAATTATGTCTCCTTCACCGCAACCAGCCCCAACATTAAATAATAGCATTCACATTTAATAAATAGGATACCAGCGCCGGCGACCACCAGGGGCAGGCTGGGCTGGGGGGCAGGGGGCATCTGCCCCCCAGGCCAGTCCTATAATGGGCTAACTTGGGCAAGGTCACTGGGCCACCTGCATTTTTTTTCCTTTAATGTAGGCTGCTGAGTAGAGTCTTGCCCAGACTAAGATTTGCCAGCCGTCCCCTGGCGACCCCCTCAATTTTGTATTATAATTGTAACTCTAACAGCAACAGCCTGCCTTGCCAGAATTCTATGAGTACATGAGTTATTTTTTTACTAATATGTAATATATTTAATTATTAAGTTGCTTTTGTTTTGAGACATTAAACAATGACCACATTGAATAAAATATTATGTTGCTCTAATAAAGCTGTTATTAGTTTTTCAAATTGCTATAGTTGTCCTTGAACTACTGCCGATGTTTTAATGTTCCCCGATGGGAGTTTTTAGACGGGAGGTGTGTGTGTGTGTGTGTGTTGGGTGGGGGGGGGGGGGGGTATGGACAGAATAAATACACAAAAACATTTATTTCAATAGCTTTTAATTGCAGAACAGACATACAAACATGCACACCACTTGTACCAATTGCACAACTAGAAAAAACAAAAAAAACTCCTATATCTGTCAAATCAGTTCACACAGAAGAAAACTTGAATTAGAATATCTTACACATTCTGTACTAATCTCTAATTTTTGGTAATCGGAAATAAATCAGATATGCAGAAATTGTTGTTCCTATGTTTTAATTTCCTATATATCTCAGTTACTATTTACATATTTTACTATACTTTTGGATCATAAAAATCCCCTTGAGAATTCTGTAAATGGCCCAGCAATAGGTGTAAGTACTTGTATAATTAAGAAAAATGAAGAAAAATGAAAGGTATTCTTCATGTTTAATGTTAAACCAATATTTCATTTCACATGGTTTTTCTAGCAAAACGATTAGCACGTTTTGTATCACATGATTCACTTGCTGTGAACATTTCCCTTGACAGTATTATAGCACATTACAAAAACTGGAAGATTCAACACTAAGCAACAGAATTGCATCTCTGGTTGGGAAATGTTACAGAAATACCATTTGAAAAGGGCCCTAATACAGTTTATTAGGCTACTGTTTTTGTGAGAAATATAGAATAAAGAAAATTGCATACAGTAAATATGATGATGAACATATATGATATGTGCATGTATATTATTATTATTATCAATAATAATAATAATAATAATAATAATAATAGTATTATTATTATTATTATTATTATTATTATTTGTAATGCTCTACTTTGCATTGATTTGTAAAACACCCATGTGCTGGACAATGGGGAAAACAGAGCTTACGTAAAAAAGGAACATACAAGGTAGTTAAAATAAATGCAGACTTGAAAACAAAAGGTAGAGTGGTCCATACTCCTGAGAGATCTTACAATCTAATTGGAAAAGCGCACAGTTGAAATAAGAGAAGCAAGTGGGCCAGGGAGGAGTTTTCGACAGTTGTGAGGTTGCATTCATGTGGGTAATAAAGATCGGTGTAGAGTAAGCACTAATGAAGAGATGGGTCTTTAGAGAGCATTTAAAGAGTTGAAGGCTGTGTGATGGGTTCCATTGAGCATGGCAGGAATTCCATAAGTGGGTAGGGAGAGGCATGGGAGAAACCATGTAAGTGATAATAAAAGGTGGTTCCCAGACTTGAAGCAAAGCGCAGGTCAGAGGTAGATCTGAGGGCGAGAGATACATTAATTTGAATTGGATTATGTAGGACACAGGGAGCCAGTGTAAAGATTTGCAGGGTGGTGCTGAAGATTTCAAGTGGCAAGAGGAGAACATCAATCTTGCTGTGACATTTAAGAGGGATTGAAGGAGAATGCCAGGTTTAAGGATGTTGAAGTGAAAGAATGGATAGGAGTTTTGGTGGCATCTTGGTTAAGTAGGGGCACATTCTGGCAATATTTCTAAGGTGGAGGCAAACGCAACATTGTGTTTTTGACAGTGAGGAAGATTTTAGGGGAGACGGTGGAAAGATTAAGTGCTCTGCTTAGTATATGTTGAGGTTTAATTAGTGTTGGGACATCCATGTGGACAAAAAAGAGAGATGGTTGGTCACATGAGATAGTACAGAAGGGGAGAGGTCAGGGGAGGAGAAGATTTGGGTGTCATCAGCGTAGAGGTGGAACTGGAGGTTGAACAGGCAAATAAGCTCCTCAAGAGAAAAGGTGTACAGTGATACAAGCTGAGAACATGAGCCTTTTGGGACCCAAACAAATAGTGAGAATGGAGAGGAGGACATGTCAGAGGTAGAGACACTTAAGGAGCAGTTCAACAGGTAGAAACTTAACCAGGATAGAACTGTGAAATGGAGTTCAGTGTGTGTTGGAGAATAGAATGATAAATAGTGCAAAAAGAAGCAGAGAGGTCCAAGATGAGTATGGAGAATTGACTGTAATTCGATCATTGATCCCTCTCTATTAATCTCTCAAACCAAAATGAAGACTGTTTTCATACAATGAATTGTGTTTGGTTCAATAAAAACCACATTAATAATATTTTTTCAAAAATCCCAAACTAGAATCCTATGGATTGGCAAAAGATTAATTTGTAGAGATTCAGTAATTGAGGTCTTGACTTCCATTAACAGGATATTTCTGCATCTACTTCTGGGGATATTAGTTATTAAATATTTAACAGGTATGATTTTTTTTATATACTTTTATAAACCTCTCTGGGATCTAAGCACTGTTGATATTCTTCCTTTCAAGTCTTGCAAGTATTTCTGGTTTGTTCGACTTCACTGTAGACTAGATCAGGGTTGCACAACCTATTGGGTGGGACATTACATATCCCTCAATTTCCACACATCCAAAATATTCTATTTTGGATGTCACTTTTGCACAGTGCAACTCCACACTCCAAGTCTGCTTTCCTTAGCAGGCAGAATGTGGGGGTTGCATACTCTCCTCCAGAGATCTCAGCATAACACTGAGCAAGGTAACATAACAAGGAGCAGCAGCCAGCCAGGGGCGCACGCAGAGGGGGTTTCTGGTTCTCCAAAAACCCCTCCCCTCTGCGAACGAATCGGCGATAAACATTGCCTCTACTCAGTACTGTACTGTACAGCACCCGCGGCGCTGTCAAAGAAGCGTCCGCGGCAGTGCTGTACAGAGCTGCGCGGCCGCATGTGCAGCAGCTCCATATATATGATCTATATGCTTGAGGGCATGATTCAAGATTATTAAAGGGGGATATGAAACTTTGAGTGAAAGATCAATTAGATGGTTGAAATAGTAGTCAAGGCAAGAAATGACAGGTATGTGTATAAGCAATTTTATAGCATCTTTTATTGTATGAATGGAGAGGACAGGATCTAGAGATTGGAGGTGGGAAGAATGGTGGTGAAGGTTACAGAAAATTCAGGTAGGGGGAAGAAAAATTATAGGAGGGCACCACCAGTATATATATATATATATATATATATATATATATATATATATATATATATATATATATATATATATATATATGTATATATATATATGAGTATAATTTTGGAAACCCACCCATGAAAATCCTGCGTTTGCCCCTGCCAGCAGCTTCGTGTGTAAGAAGATGCTTGCTGCTTCTTTATGACAGTGGCCAGTGCTCCATGTTGGTGCATCATGGGGTCATGGGGAAATTAAATTTTTTCTTATAATACAGTTTGATTTAGCTTAATTTGTGGAATACATTAATTATTAGAGAAAGAGGCTCTATTCTATTACATATTGGGAATTTGTGTGTGTCAGGCTTTTTATTATATTGCTCAACATACACCTCTGCCAACGTGCAACTTGGAGGTACATAATGGGTCCGGTTAAAAGTGTAGGATGAGACTAAAAGACGCCAGCTCTGAGCTAGTGTAATATTCAAGTCCTTTGTAGAATGGCAGTGACCACTGCACATCAAGTAACATCTCTTGTGTTTGCACTGTTCCACAAAATAGGCACAAGCATTAGCCTCCTGTACTTTACAAAGAACTCACTCTGCCGAACACCTCTTATCGCAAGCTACTGCTTCTTCTTACACTCTAAACTTATTATCATCATCAGCTATTTATATAGCGCCACTAATTCCACAGTATTGTACAGAGATCTCTCTAACATCAGTCCCTGACCCATTGGAACTTACAGTCTAAATTCCCTAACAAACACACACACAGATCGAGAGAAACTAAGGTCAATTTTAATAGAAGTCAATTAACCTACTGCTACGTTTTTGGAGTGTGGGAGGAAACCAGAGGACCTGTAAGAAATTCGTGCAAACACAGGGAGAACATACCAACTCCACACAGATAAGGCAGTGGTCTTGTGCACTTTG
The DNA here is from genome assembly GCF_038048845.1 of Mixophyes fleayi. Classification (NCBI taxonomy): domain Eukaryota; kingdom Metazoa; phylum Chordata; class Amphibia; order Anura; family Limnodynastidae; genus Mixophyes; species Mixophyes fleayi. The sequence continues at coordinate 311,229,692 of NC_134403.1, read as the reverse complement.
ATCAAAACCTGCTCAAAATTTTATGCACATCGTAGGTCAAAATCTCATTGTATATTGCATATTTGATGTTTTGGCTTTGTAAATTGCATATAGTAACTTTTATTATACAGTATTTAAAATGGTTACTTACTGTATCGTGTTACTTATCATTCATTTTGGCTTTGATATTTAGCAAACTTAGCAAATGTCATTATTACTTTTTGAATATAATATTCTATTGATAAGACAGTATGATAATATAAATGTTATGTATGTAATGTTATGCTATCTAGAGCATGTACTTATAACAGTATTTCATTAGCTAGCAAGGACAGGGAATTGTATTGTAATTTCTAGGTTATAACAACAAAGGGTTGTGCTTTATTTCCAATAAGTCAAAAAAATGTAATCATTAAAAGGTGAAAAACTAAAATACACCAACGCAAACATCACAACTTACCAGAAGCTAAAGGAAACTTCCTCACGGATACAGAAGCAGGTGTTAACACAATAGGGCATGTGGATGAGTGACACAGCATGAGTGTATACAACGAAAGTTCGTCAGCTGTGCAATAGAAATACTCAGCACTTCAGTTCTCTGGGAAACTCATTCTTTTAAACAGAAGAAAAGAATTCTACTTATACCTAGAAAATCAAAGATTCCTCACTGGCATGTGTTTATCAAGGATAATCAAACATATGAGTGTAGTAGCAGAAGGTTTATTTGTGGCTAATGCATTTGTCACTTGAAGGAAAATGACTGAACTTTAACCCACATAGGGCTAATTTAATAAATTGGTGCAATGTGCACATAAGTAGTAACAGCAGTTTATTTTGCAGGTTTCTAAATACCACTCATCGGGTGTGGTTTTCAGATCCAAACCACAGGATTTATCATTCTGTGGTTTGGAGGGTGAAAACCGCATCCAGTGTGTGACATTCTGTGAATTCCTAAACCGCATGCGAATTAGGCCAAATTGCATAGTAAAAACAGTTGTGAAGCATCTGTGTTTACTTTGCAGTTTGCCTATGTGGAATGCCTGGTGAAGTGCTCTGTGCCTGGCTTGACCAGCTAGATACGTGCCACCCCGCCAGTCTCAAGTGTTTTATTACATTTATAAATATGTATTTTATTAACTCAGCACCTCAAATAAGTTTTCTCTCTTACAAACTTAAAATATCTCCTCTGTGAACTTCTTATTTGCAGAATGTAGTTTAAATATTTACTTTTAAGCTGATGAGCATGGCATTTAATAACCATATATTTTCCACTGAAGTCGAGTCTGGCTCGAAGACAAGTAGTAAGAGAGACAAGTTATATGGGAGCAAAATCAGTCTACAGTTGAAGTCTTAACGTCTCTATATTAAATTTCTAACAGTGAACCCCCGGTTCTTAAATATGTATTATATATATATGTATTATTTATATAAATACGCTGGCAATGCATTGTGTGGCTCATCATTCAAATGTTGTCCTATGGGTGCAGGCCACATTTATCTCTCGGCATTCTCATTGATTTATTTAGCGGCAAGGTAATGAAAGCCATGCTCTTGGCAACAGGTGGATACTCTGGCAATGTATTCTGTGACTAATCTTTGAATTGTAGTAGGGGTGCGGGCCACATTTATCTCTCAACATTCTCATTTATTTATATAGAGGCAAGGTAATGAAAACCATGCTCTTGACAACCGATGAATACTCTGGCAATGTAATGTGTGGCTAATCGTTCAATTGTTGTAGTAGTGGTGCAGGCCACATTTATATGTCAGCATACTCATTTATTTATATAGTGGAAACATATTAGGTAGCTCTTTACAATTGGGTATCTACTTGTGTAAATATCTACTGATGCCTCTGTCCATCTAATGACAATTGTTACTGCATCTTCACTCTCCATAATGCCTGCATAAATTTTCAAATTCAGTGTGTGCGTAGCATTTCAACATTTTTAGCTCTTGCACCTTACACTCATTTTTATGTTATTTAATTTATCCAATGGGTTTGCTTCAGTTGGTGGCATGGCAGATGACATTTTATTTTGCAGCCGCTGCAAAATAAAAATGTCCTCCAACAAAAACTCCCTATTTAAAAATAGATTTCACTGAATGACCCTTCCAGAATATAAATGTATTGAGAAATAGAAAATATTACAATATATAGCCTTTTTTGGGGTGTGCTCCTGTGTGCTGACCTTGACTAATAGCCTTCTTTAAATATAGATTTTACTGAAACTCAAACTATTGTAGCTGACTATTCTCTACAGAATTGCTTTACAATATGACAGGATTCTACTGATCTCTATGTCCCTCTATGTCACCCTGAATGCTATTTACAGAGCAGAGCACTGCAGCTAACCTCTTCCCTACACGCTGTCTGTTCTAAAACTGACGAAAAGGAGGGAGGACTTAGATATACTGTATTTTGGGGGGGTGTTTTGCAAAACAAAAATGGTCGGAAAAGATGTTTTGCCTCCTTTTGAGATCCGAGCTTGGCGGGAAAAACAGAGTCACGGCTCGCTTTTGAGTACAGAGTACTCGGATTCCCAACGTCAGATTTCAGGGAATTCAAACCGCTCATCTCTAATTTATATATTGTTTGTTCTTGATCTCCGGGCAACAACTTTCTTTTGTTTGCACATTGGTCTCAATTATCCTTGGCTGCCGTCTCAAATAATTTTATTCACTTGCACACATTTCATTAATTTAAATAAGCACGCCTTTTTCTCTTTCACTAATTTCTAGTTTGTTTTTATGGGAGTTAAGCACTCCCTCCAGGTGCTGCATGCTTTATAAGATGGAGGCTTTGGAAAGGTTTTAAATGTGACACCCTGAAAATAAATTTGTATCACTAGCTTAGGGACTCACAGGAGATGCCTTGACATTGGCAAGTGAGTTCTTTCACTAAAAGGATGACCTATATGGAGGTTAAACTGTAAAACCTCAGAGCCAAGCAGGCCCCCTTTTAGAGGATAAATTAGGCAACTCCTTCCATGCCTCTTCTGAATAAGGTAAGCAAAGCACATCCTGGGTTAGCCTCACTGAGAGCAAACTAGCCTTAAGGAGCAGCATTTGGTATGATATACTTCTTAAAGCCCCCCGATTTCCATCTACCCAAAGCCATGATAGTTTGAATCAAACAACGCTCCAAGACAACTACTGTAGCAGCACCAATCCTAAATGAGTGAGTGCCATAGTACGCAGTATTCAAACCAAATCTACACACACACTTCTGAAAAACAGCCTAAACTGGAACTTAGTTAAAGATGACCAGTCACAATGCCTCAACTAATCACCCCTGGGGCAGGATCCTTACTCATATAGATTGTACCTCGCTGAAACAGACAAACTGTGGAATCTTTCCACTGCTGCAGTGTGATCCAACGGCCTTTACCGAGTGGACCAGTTTTAGATTTGTGGATCTTACAAACCAACAAACCACACAGTCACCCCGGGCAACAACATTCTTGAAAAGCAAACCCGAACCAGAAGCAACCAATTCCTCAATCCAAAAAAGCTCCAAAGAAAGTCATAGAAAAAGCCAAATGAAACAAACAAGCCTCGAGCAGATCAACCAGCAATATCGGAAGCAACCCCCAAGAAGCAAAACAGAAGCCCCCCCCCCCCAGATCAATAGGCCTCATTATATCCTCCACCTCCGGGGCGATCTTGGCCCATCCTTTTAATGGTTTGCGTACTAGAATTGATTTTGTGACACCAGTCGAACCCTGCAACTGCAAAAAAAAAATGTGCCCACACGGGCTGATACCATGGGGGCCTTGGATTTGCCCGAGGCAAAGCCCTCCCAAATAAAAGTCAACAAATGCTGCTCTTTTGTTTACCCTCTAAAGCCACTTGAAGTACAGAAACCATTCCAAGACGATAAAGATTCCCTATATCTCTTTAAAGTAGATGGGGCCACTGCGTGCCAATCCAGATCTTCTATGCCAGCCTGATATTCTGCCAAAGAGAATCGGGGCAGGGAACCTCCAAAACATTATGTCGCCAACTCAGCAGAAATTAACTTAGCCCAATAAAATGCGACAAAGTATCTGCAATCACATGGAAGAGCCAATAACATGTCTTACTTTGAAAACAAAGTTGAGGCACAAATACTTATAGATCAGATCCCTAAGCAACCAAAGAATGGGAAAAAAGGTGGCCCTCTGATTATTAATGGCTTGGACCACCCCAATTTGTCACACTAAAAAGCAATGCTCCCATTATTTGCCCTACAAGCGAACCCCATTGAAATATTGCAAGAAAAGGTATAATAAAATGGTGGACTCGAACCACACAAGCAGTAGCTCTTTCAAGCTTCTACATACAATATCCAGCCACAGTATCAATTTCAGTTTCCAGATTTGACAGCTTAACTGTCAGGCCTTCCATTTTACCTGGTGCCACCAGTACTCCCATAATTGCATACAAGGATTGAGCAGAAAACAAGACCTACTGACAAATAGTATACCCACTCGGACCTATAAACAGAAAATTGTCTCCCCGATGTTCTGTTCCGGTAACTATACACCAATGGAGGAACAAGCATCGGTTTACCTAGTACTCATTCTGCAACTTGAAACCTATATATTGAAATGAAAAAGATTGTAAGGGAAGGACTATTTTCTTAGGCACAGAATGGACAAAATATATTGTTTTTTACGGGCTATAAATTCCAAATAAAAAAATAATAATTTGCTGCTTAACATAACTGGTTATTAAGTCAATAAAAAAGAATAGATAAGGCTGCAGTAAGAATAGGAGATTTGCCAACAACCCCTTTAACAAAAAGCTACAAAAACTAAAAAACAGCGCTCTAAAATCTATTGTAATATCAGAAGCATAGACAGCAGAAATAGAAGCCACAGAAATACAAGGATCTCTCATCTCGGTGGCCACCGTGAATCATTGTTACAGAGTGAGAGGACCTATCAGTTTGTGCAGGAGGAGTGCTGAAGGACTTTTAATCCCGAGGTTTGGGTAACTTGCACTTATTAGTTGGAACTATGATGCACTGAGATGGTAGTAATAAAACCTTATTGCTTATATTACAATCAACATTTGTGATGTCGGAAGATGCATTCCCAGGATCTGGGTAATAAAATTTAACTTTGCCGCCTAAAGATACAGAGACTGCATATTTTATTCATTGTGGAATTCTAGGTTATATACAATCAGCGATTATCTAAAAAAAGATTATTTCGGGATTCGGATAATATACTAACATATCTTAACTGCTGTATATTAAAAAGAGCTTAAGAACTATACATGCTGTCTGGTATAGTGGCTTGACCTCCCTTTGGTTGGATACAATGGCGGTAGCATTTTAGATTACTAAACAAGGTAATTGAACAGCTGAAATGGAGTGAACATAGGTGCTATATGCATCTGTTTAATACATGTTTCTTACTAAGTAATTGTGTTTCTAGGCTGCATGCAGCTGATATGCTTATCTTCTGATCTCAATATTTACAGGAGGATGCTCCTGTTACGGGGTTTGCTCATTTATATGATACTTAATTTGGATACTATTTTAGTTTTTAACTGAGATTTTAGAACATTTTGAACTGAGTTTCTGACCATTGTGTTATTGAATACATTTATTACTTTTCTGAAAGTTATTGTATTTTTGTGGCTTCTATTTCTGCTGTCTATGCTTCTGATATTACAATAGATTTTTGAGTGCTGTATTTTTAGTCTTTGCAGTTCTAAGGGAATTAGTCTAAAAGCAGATTCAACATCAAACTTCGCCAGAATCCCAACTCTGGTCACATCCTCTTCAATAGCTTAATTCACAGACAAACCTGGGGGATGGGAGAAGTTTTGATTGAGCAGGAACTTACCCGATTCCTTCTAGGGTACCACCCCCACTAGGGACAAAACCAAACTAGTCAATGGGGGGGGGCACACATCCTTCCCAAACTCACTTTGCTGGCTACCTTCTCATGTACCACCAGTGACATCTTCTGGGCAGACTTAGATTCCTAGGAAAACCAACCCAAACAGTCTCTTGAATAAGCAGTCTAAAACAATTTAAAAACCCTTCTCATAAAAACTGAGCATCCTAACCATAGGGATACCACCGTAACCAATTGTGCAACTCTAATAGCACCACCGAGGAAAAAGCCCTATCTAGTGGGAACATCTGACCGCGGCCGGGTGGCAGAGGGCCCGGGCACCTAGAACCACCCCTGTTGGTGTGTTCCCCACCACACATGGAACAAGCATGCCTGAAGTGTCAGGAAGACCCCAGACTGCATGCCCATGTACGAGGTCCAGAGTACCAGCTCAGGTACACCAGCAAGGGGGTCCCCAAGCAGTGGCAGTTACCCAGAAGGAACGTGGTTCTAGACGCCATTAAGGAGCCCAGCGGTGGCAGCAGGCTCCTCCTACTGTGGCAGGAGTGGCGTATTCCGAATAACGAAAGGGGACGGTGGCAAAGTAAGCCCAGCTAGATCCCAGCAAGAACAGCCATCCTGTCACAACTTCCCTCTGAAATTAAAGGAAGAGCCAGGATTCATCTGACCCTGTCTCTGCCTGGCAGCTCCCCGATCAGGCAAACCTGAACTGTAATCAGCGGAACACCAGGTTGGATATGCTGAAGAAACACCACACACAGGAGAGTCACCGGGTGAGTGGAGCACAGACAGCAGAGTATTCAGTATGGATAGCCAGGTCAGATACACTGGAGAACAGACAGCAGAGTGGATGTCCAGAAGCAGATGTCTATCAAGCTACCAGGTCATACACAGGGAAATACCAGAATGCAGCACAAGGGTAAACATGGAGAGCCAGACCCCAAATGGTAAGCTGCAGTGTCAAAGTGAGGTTTATATTCTCTGTAGTTTGTATATGTAGTTTCCCAGCCACGATCATGTGATCACCTGAACCAGGAAGTGCTGAGCTTTACACAGAGGCAGAGAAATCAGCAGCACAGGAGCGTGGAGCAGGTAAATTTTGTGACAACCTAAAAGCCATCACATGCAAACTGTTATACTTGTTACAGAAGCCTCATCGTAACGTCTTCACATAATGCCCTTAGAGCACATGTACATCGCCTGGACTAGATAGATATACTTCAGGACATTTATATGCTCCTCAGGTGTTGGATCCAAATAACAAGCAGCAAAAATCAGCATATCTTCCAAACAATTCATGAAACTCCTGTGCGTCTCTTCCCCAATGCCATTACGTGCTCTAGCAGCAGACAAAGTGACCTTAGCCTTACCAGTAATGGCAAACATATCAACATAATGGCAAGAACAAACACTGTCACACACTTTACTCCTAATATCCGGAAGGACCGTTCTCACATCAACAACAGGCTCATCTGATGCAGCAAGCTTCCCCTGATCCATGGGAGTGGACTAAGATGACATCCCAGATCTAGATAAAACCACTGCACCCACTAGCTCAGACTGATGACCCAAGAGTCGAGACAATCCACTTCCTGCAGAGCTTGTAACAGATAAAACAGAAGCTGACACCTTAGGCTGTGTCACAGAAGAGGCCGGTACATCTGACATAGAGGTAACAATGCCTGAAACCACAGAAGAGAAAACGGACATTGACAACACATCCTGACTGACTGCAGGCCACTATTAGGCAATTCGGAACTGACTGCACCGAAGGAACCAATTGGAGCCAAAAGGGTGGACGCATAACTCATCCCTAGACCCCTTCCACCAGAAACCAATGGTGCAGTGCAAGGGGCCAGGGAACCAAGGGGTGTAAGCCCAGAAGCCTGTAATTGGGCCGGTCTCAGCAAAGCTGAAGAGAATGCTACGGGTGAATAAAGGGTACGATGTAGCAGGCGATGGGCACGTGTCATGCAGAGGCCAAAAGGTACCATTGGAGTTGGCCATAACCAGCAGAAAAAGCACCTGGAACTACCTGCAAATTCCCAAACCCTATGCATGAAGTGGTAGCATGCCCAGAACTGGGAAAGTAGGGGCCATGAGATGGGAATGGGTGATTAAATTGGGATAAACCAAATGGATTGAAAGGAAAAACATACGGGAAAGAAGCAGAGCCCAGGCCGAAAGGAAACCAGCCAGGCCCAAAACCTGGCCACTGTAAAGCAGGGTGGGGAGAATCAGGAAAAGGGAAGGAAATCAGGGGTATGCAGACATAGGAGGACAAGTGTGGGACCCAGGAACAGGTGGTGGATGGGTCAAATTCACAGGTGGTGGTCCCATAGCGAAGGCATTAGGCTCTGACCAGACACCGTGAGGGGGCTGAGGAGGGTGAGTTACCAGGGCTGCAGATGGACCAACCACAGCAGGCATGGTTGGAGGAGGACATGGTTGGAGGAGCGGAGGGGCTGCAGGAAAACAAATGTTGAGGGGAGCAGAGAGAGGGGGGCAAGAACCGCTGTGCAGTAACAGCTGTCCCCATCGAGGGGCTGAAGTACAATGCGGCAGGGCCACCTCTGCTGTAGTGTTTGGTGTCAAAGTGATAACATTTTTACTGATGCCCCTAAATAAGAAACCTGTGCCAGCACCCCCCCCCCCAACCGCACAATGTGATGCCTAGGTGTCTACAGGTTGATAACCGGGCAGTTCTGGGATGACAGTGGGCGTGGTTTGTACCTCTGCTGCTGAGAGCAGGCGAGCAGTCCAGTGCTGGAATTCGGACAGTGTCGGGGACATCTGGTCTCATGGGTAGCGGAGACAGTGGCTAACCTGAGTAAGTACTGGGACACTTCCCTAAATTATCACACACTGCACTGGGCAATCTTACCAACCGCAGAACCCAATATAGACTCCGCCTAACCGCTGTCAGTGGGCACTGTATCCAGGACAAACAGCCATGTATGAAATGTTTCAAATAAAAATATTGTTTTAATAGAAAAAAACTGAAAAAATAAGGGAGCAAATGAGTAAAAAAGAAAGAACAAAAAGGGGAAATGAACAGTGTAAAAGGGGGGGAGATAAAGAGAAGTAAAGAAAAAGACACGGAAAAAATGTGGAATATAGAGGGAAAAGAAAGGATAAAGAGAAAAAGAAGAGTATAGCGAAAAGACACAGAAAGGCACAAAAGGGGAGGACACAAAAAAACAGCGATCTCAAATAGATATACTCTGTGAGGAGTTTGTATGTTCTCCCCGTGTTTGCGTGGGTTTCCTCCGGGTGCTCCGGTTTCCTCCCACACTCCAAAAAACATACTGGTAGGTTAATTGGCTGCTAACAAATTGACCCTAGTCTGTGTGTGCCTCTCTCTGTCTGTCTGTCTGTCTGTGTGTGTGTGTATGTATGTTAGGGAATTTAGACTGTAAGCTCCAATGGGGCAGGGACTGATGTGAGTGAGTTCTCTGTACAGCGCTGCGGAATTAGTGGCGCTATATAAATAAATGATGATGATGATGATATACTTACCAATAGGTCCAGTCAGACTACTCACCAGACCTTTCCAGAAGGCAAGAGGAAGGAAAACCGACACCTCCCTTTTTCATAAGCCTTTCCTAGCTCATCCCCTCCCTGAACCCCTATATTCAATGGCTAATAATTCATATCAAATTTATTAAGTTAACTCTTGCTAAGCTCATTTCTTTTTCGTCATTTTTTTTTCAACCTCAGCATTCATGCTACATCCGGCCAATTCTTGACCTCTGTCATTCTTTATACATGTCAAACAAATTGCTACAAATCAAATGAAACATTTCTTTTTAAAAAACTATTTTAAAAATGCCGGGCCACTACTTTTGTCCCTTAATATATTTGACACTTAATTGGGACTTGTTTTATTTTATGATAATATTTTATATTTTGTAACAGGTTTTCTACAAATCTATTACGTTATGCTATTAAACTAAACTTTATATCAATTTTTTTTTCCACTCAACCAAGCAGGAATTTGATCTGCAGCAGATTGCTTTGATAAGCTAAGTGCTCATTCCAAGCATTTTCATTGGCCTTGTACATTAATATTTAATTATCAAACGGTTTCCCAGCAAATTAAAGAAAACAGTGACAAGCCCTGTGTCAGTTACACTACCTCTCCATTAAAGAGAAGCCCAGAGCATTCTCCAGGTTACAGAAATGTTTCACTCTATTCAATGCCTATATTTTTGGTAGGCGCTTGCTGATGCCAAGCCAGGTGAGTGGGCGTTTAAGATAAATCTTGCTAATTTGAAAAAGGAAAGCAAGAGAACAGGAGGTGATAAATGTAGCCTGCCTACTCAGGTTCTGTCACATACAATGTCAGCTTTTTATTTTAATTACATTTCGTGCCAGCTCTCACAAAAAAAGTAGTTATTTCGCTGCCTATATCCTTACTATTATATGCCCAAGTGTACTGTAATTGATAGATAAAATAAAGTTTTGAAAATGATGGTGAAAAATAGGAAAATAGCAGGTAGTTATTATTTGACTTCCACAAAAACAATTCTGCAAAATGTCACACCATGCCATACATCTTACAGGCCCCCTTGAATTGGAGATATAAATAATATTTTATATGTATAACACTGATCAGTAACCAATTTTCATGTATACTTTAACATGGAGCTTAATAACACATGCAATGCTAAGCATAAACATAAATAAATATGCAGATTACTGATTTGTTATGATGAACAGTACATTGCAGATTACTACTCAAAGAAAATAAGCACTAAATCGGATTTGTTTTCAAATTAATAGTATTTGGGTATTGCAGATATCTGTAATGTAAATGTGAAATATAAAAAAATGAAAGGTAACTGTGGAACTATCTGAGCTCAAATCAAGAAGATGAGGCTGAAGAGCTGTGAAAACATGTCTTTATTATATGGTATAAACTGAGAACTGAAAATAGGTGCCGGCAGGGTTGCCAACTCTGAAATGAAAAACAACCAACCGCTAAGTGAAAAACAAGCCCAAAACAAGCCCAAACCAATCCTAAAAAGCCCCAAAAAAAGCCCAACTTACAGAGGACAGGGGTGTTACTGTAATGAAAACCACAACATGTATTTATTATTAAATAAATACATATAAAGATTTCTACAATCTGTCTTCATATAGTATCTGGTACAGTAAAACATTGACCAATTGTGTTCTAACTGCTATTAAAATGCATTGAATGAGAGTTAATAATTCCAATACTTTATTCATCTACTATGAATGGTGACCAGTCAGGGACAAATACAAGATTAAAAGTGAATGTAATTAGAATACTCGGTTTTCATGCAGTTAGAGGACATGCAGTTTCACCTTAGGCAATTAATGTGTTAATATGTTAACCCTTAAACAAGGTCACATCTTAAATCCTGGAATGGTCCCGACTGTGCCCTACATCAGCCTGGCTCAGTGATACTAATATTCTACATACAGACAGAGCACATATAAATATAATATACAGTATACATAGAGAATATTCTGTACAAGATACATACTACAGACAGATGTACCGACACAAGAGACTCCTTTCTCCATTTTGAATCCCCCTGGTTACTGGGGCCCTCAGCTATACCCACCCTGTGCATTCCTGCACAGGTTCCCCACTAAACCACACATGGAGATCTAAATTTCACATATTCTTAAATGCCCGGGCTCCTCTCACCTCTTCCCAGTTGTGCTGCTTCCTTCAGCTGAGAGCTCCAGCTAACACACCTGCCAACAGCTGAGGTCACGCCCACTTAAGAAGAGGCCAGCTGCATCCAACACTGAAGCGTTCATACACTCAACAAGGCAATAAAGCTTTTTTTTTTTTTAAAAAAAAAAAATCCCAAGCTTGTAAGCCCAAAAACCCGCAACCCGCGGCAAGTTGAAAAAAACCGCAACTTAAAAATAAAACAAGCCCAATTCTGCTTGTTATAAGCGGAATTGGCAACTATGGTTGCCGGGTATTTCCTATCAGTCAGCACTTCCTGGTTGGCAAGTGGATGGCAGTGATGTCACTTACATCAAACACATTTAGCATACATCTACAGTAACCATCAGCAGTTGATGTCCACTTTATCAATCTAAAACCTTAATGACACCTTTAACTTTTCAAAACTAAACATGAGGGAAATTTTCAAAGCTGTTCAGCAAAAAAACTCATTTATTACACATTTAGCTGCACAATTTTGCAGGTTTCTAATTCTATTCCAACAGCAGTGCACATGGGAATAAATTGACAATCATGATGCCAGCTATATTTATAGAGTAGAGGCATATCTGCATCCACTTCCCCCTAAGCATAGTACATAAAGAGAGTTAATATACGCCCTTCCTGTACTTTGCCTATGCCCACCCACTACTTCGCCCATTCTGCAAAGGGAAAAATACACCTCTGTCTGAGAGCAGACTGAGACATAGATTAGTCTACACAGTATTTGCGTTTGTTAGTAATACTGAGAAGCCGCATCTTTACACTCTTGTGGGGTGTAGTTACAATTTATATACCTGACACAGTAACATTACTGTTTTTGAGTTGGACATAAGTTGAGATGATTGAGTTATAATCAACATGCACAAGTAAGTACATTTTTTTGCGAATGCACCTGTGCACACACCATGTCATTTTACAATGAGCATATTTCCATATATCAGGCTATAGAGTCTATTCACCAAGCTCTGATGTGGTCAAATCCATTCTATATGCTGTGAGTGTGTGTGTGTGTGTGTGCGTGTGCATGTGCGTGTGTGTGTGTGCATGCGCGGGTGCATGTATGTGTCTAAGCTCTGAGTCAGATGATGCATGACATCCCTCTTCCCTCTCTTCTATATCTTCTGGTTGTGGTAATGGTCAGAGTAAATATTTAGAAGTGACGGTATGGAAAATGTGATGTAATTTGATAGTTTTACATTGAAGGCACAAGGAGAGGTGGCAGTATGGAATACCACCGTATAGACACCTACTTTGACCACTGGGTTGTTGTATAATATATAGTGTTTTTGCAGATTGTCATCAAATCATTAATTGAGCAAAAGCAAAAAAATATGCATGTATATTCTTGTTTTTACTATACAGTACACAGAGTAGATATCCAGTATACCTTCAATGGTCAAAATAATTACTTGTCTTAGATATACAAACACTCTCCAATGGATAGTTCTAACACTTGCGTGGTGAATTGAAAGTCACTTCCTAAAATAGAATTAAAGACTTGCAGACAAGACACGAAACAGGAATACTTCGAAATGCTGGGTTGTGTTGATAATATGCTGAGGCAGCTAAGAAACAACATGTGTGTGCTGCACCAAGTTAATTTACGTATAAATTATATTTAGAGATGAGCAAAATATTCAAAACTGTTCAGCAATAATTTTCTCCCCAATCTGCATGTCACTGCGCACTCCTGCATATTTCGTCAAAGGCATTTGTCCTTAAGTGTTCTCTCTCCTACACTAATCGCATCTCACAGTAGATTGAATTGACCATTGTCACCCCCTATTCATAGATTATATATTCAGTGAAATGAAGGACTTGAAGATTGCATCCACGCCTATACAAAACCTTCTGTTGTACTACGTCACTAGATAATTTCTCCATGATTTTGGACACTATCACACGCAATTTCACATTTTTATTTTATTTACATTGCTGCATGTGTATATTTTAAAGAAAAAGCTGATGTTTTCCCTCTAATAAGTTCAGTAATATGGTTTTCTTAATTGCATCAGTTTCTAGACCAGTGTATGCCTCTAAATATTCATCAGGGGCTGTTGGTATAATAAGGGCTCCTCTGCTGGTATAACATAGGAACTGTTGCTATAATACAAACATTACATTGGTCATATTATTGGTACACAACTCTGCTGGTTTACATTAATATAGCCACTGCTGGTACACTATGGACAGCTTTGTTGGCATATAATCGGATTGGAACTGGTGATAAAATATGAACACTCCTTTTATAGTGGCACTACTAATATAAAATGGGCACCTATCCCACCTTCCATAGGATAACCTGGGCATCTTAGCTGTTATATAGTTAATTGGTCACTTCTGGTATAAAATGGACACCTCTTTTTTAAATACATGAATATATTATTTATTCACATGAACATTGCTGGTGTAATATGTGTTTGTCTAGTTATTTAGGTAATTCTGTTTTAATATAGCACGATTCTTGAAATGTAGTCATATTGGGACTGATGGTATAAAGCTATAATATAGGACAGCTACTGGAATATAAAATAAAAAAAAACATGGATAGTGCTTATGAAATTAAAATGAAGTACTACACTGATAATGCACTGATGAACTGACAAGTCATACTAGGGGGTCTGTTTATCATTGGCGGATAATGGGTAGCAGTAAGTATAATCTTATATTACTACATACAGAAGCGATTCAAAATGCACTGTCGCTGGTATTTACCAAGCCAGGGCTCAATGGCGAGCCCGGGCAAACCCCCCTCTTAAACTAACTAAAAATCCTTGTATGGCTACTACGTTTGTGCGGCTAATGTCACGCATGCGTACACTGATGTCCCTGCGATGGATCCAGAGAAGTTTCTCCAGTGGGGATAGAGTCCTTTGGACTCCATTGAAAAGACAATCTAACACCATCTCGAAGTGGCGTTACTTTTTTTTTTTTTAAGGCTGGCAGCTAAAAGCAAAGCTTGGATGTATGGTGATGAGCAGGTCTCATTAGCCATTCACCTACTAAAACAAGGTGTGCTTGACCAGTGTATGAAAATACAAAGACACATAAATGATAACATGAGTGGAGGGAAGTCTATCGGAGAAGGGGATGATCTATGAAGGGTAGAACCATTGTATTTCATTCTGTGACAGGACTAGTGACACTACCGAAAGTTATGTTAAAGGGATGTGACTAGTAGAGACTACTAGCGAAACTGAATCTGAAATTCATTCAAATTTCTTGGTTCAACACAGGAGATTTCATTTTCAAATAGGAAATGGTATTGATTTAGAAAATTTCCATAATATAATCAAACCAATCACAATAACTTAAAAGAAAATGAGAAAACACTGTTCATCATTGCATGATCATAACCATATAAAGAGAGGATGCAGCCAATTTAAAACATATTTTTCTTGGTTGTATGAGGAGTGAATTTTGTCTCTGAATATTTTAATATTCATTTTAACTTTACAAAGTAATATACAGCTCTGTATGTTACACTAAATAAATTCAAATTGCTTTTTACATTGATATGTGTCAGTTTATACATAGTTATTTACACATTTTGTAGTGTATTTTCTCTATACATATTTCATTGGTATATCTAAGACTGGTAATTTTTTTTCTGTGTAATTTACATTCTAAACAACTACAGACTTTTATTGATATATATTTGGCTCTCAGTTTATTCTTAAATAAGAAAAGCTTTCAGACTTCAATAGGTCTATTGTAAACAGTAGATTGCAAACCATTTACAACTAAACAAAATTGCTGTCTATTAAATGATTGTACAAACATATTTTTTCTTCCAAAGAATACAATGGGTGGTTCTAATTAATGTAATATAATTTTTTTCACCAATTGTGAATAAAATTGTTTGTGGGTGTGCCTAGGCTAGGAACACACTGATGAATTTTCCGACCAATGTGTTATCTACAATCATTGTACTTATGACCGTAAATAAAATCAGTCGGTCATTTCATGCATACACACTATACATGTTTTAAACTGGGCAGCAATTTTTGTCAGACATAATATCGTCTCAAATAATTGTGATTCTGTGCACACTGAAACGATATATAGCCTCCCTGCAGTGATATGCCCAATTAATTTAAATAAAAGGCTGAACATTACCAGCAGAAACTCCCACAAACTCAGATTTAGGAAAAGGAAATACATTATTGCCATTCATTCAATATCACATCTTTGTGTATAGTGTATGTTTGTTCGCTACTGTATTGTAACGATTTTTTTTAGTATACTGTAAATCGATTCTGTTGAACTACAGCAGGCTCGTTGTCTTTTGCTTCTCGCTATAGCAAGAACTCTGCAAGCACAGACCCAGAGGGAAACAAGGAGAAATAACCGGTCTTGTTGGACCAAAGAGTGGTTCCAGAGGAGAGACTCTTTTTCTCATATGCCCCTGCTACAGGAGATATAGGACAACAACCCAGATGACTTTAGGGATTTCCTGAGGATGAATGAACCCACATTCCAGGAACTGCTCCAACGTGTCACCCCCCATCCAGAATGAGAACACCAATTTAAGAACACCCATATCTGCAGAGCAGAAACTTGTTGCAACCCTGAGATTTTTAGCTACTGGCAGATCTCAAATGCAGCACAGCAATTTCACCTCAAGCTCTGGGTTTGATCATACCTGAAACCTGTGATGCTATATTTCAAGTTCTGCGTGGACAGTATATGAAGGCTGGTAAAAGAAATATTCTATATTTGTAAAAAAATATATATTACTTTATTAAAATAGAAAGTATACAGATTATATAAAAAATGTGCAATACAAATTAAACAATTTTGCTCTACTTTCCATTGGGGATGGACTCCCTGTATACTGTCGTGTATTTGTGCCCATAGGTGTGGAAGTCATGTAGGGTTGCAGGGTAACTGATTGTCCTCCCATGATGGGATGTTGCATGTGGAGTGGCCGAAATGTATATTATGGTGCCTGTCTGAAATGTCCTTGCTCCTGTGTGTGGTTGGATGTTGTTAAAACAGTATCTGGCACCAGATCCTCCCTGGCTGCCCTACAAATGATGTCATACACCAACCGTTCCATCACTATGCGCATTGGTCTGCTAGCACTTCTCATTTTGTTTGCAAATGTTGCTCCAAGCAGATCAAAATCATCTTGTCGAGGTTGTTGTGCCATCAAATGGTTGGCACACTCTACCATCTTTTCTGTTAGTGCATCACTTTGTTAGAGATCGCACACCCTTTCTTTTCCTCCTTTAACCACCTTGTAGCTGTGTTAGTACATATGTGATGTCCTGGCTTCTAGTGTCAGCTGGCTAGCATGCGTAGGGGCATCATGTTGCTCTGCCACATCAGAGATTACTGCTTCAGAGAGGACAGCAGGCTGTGTAATGAAAACAAAATGTAAAGTAGTGAGTATAACATTACATGCATGTATCAATTTAACATTTAAACAAACTCTGTCCTTCAGTTTCCTGCAAGTAGAGCATTGGCAAGTTATTGCAGAAGATTTTGAAAGTCTTTGGAATTTCCCAAACTGTGGCAGTACCATTGATGGCAAACATGCAAGAATTATGCCAACCTCAAACAGTGGATTGTATTATTACAGCTATAACTGTCACACCACAGAGCACATTTCCACTGCTCCACAGTCCAGTGTCTGTGTGATATACACAGAGCCGTAACTAGAAATTCTAGCGCCTGGGGCGAGAAATAAAAATGCCACTCCATCCAAAGCTTGGCACTGGTCTTGGTGATGAGAGGCTTGCATGCAGCTGCTCTACCATGGAAACCAATTCCATTAAGCTCCCGCCGAACAGTTTTTGTGCTTACATCAATGTCAGTGGAAGTTCGGAATTCTTCAGCTATGGAATCAGGAGAGTGGTGGCGACTTTTACGCCCCATGCGCCTTTGTAGTCTTTGACCCCGCTCTGTGATTTTACGTGGTCTTCCGGCTTCATGGCTGAGTTGCTGTTGTTCCTAAACGCTTCCACTTTCTAATAATATCACTTACAGCTGACCATGGAATATCCAGCAGGGATGAAATCTCACAAACCGCCTTATTGCAAAGGTGGCATCCTATCACAGTACTACACTTCAAGTCACCGAGCTCTTCAGAACTAACCATTTTGTATCACAAATGTTTGCAAATGGAGACTGCATAGCTAGGTGCTTGATTTAATACACCTCTGGTAACGGGTCTGATTGAAACACCTCAATTCAATAATTAACAGGTGTGGCCAAATACTTTTGTCCATATAGTGTGTAAGTGTATGTATATATATATATATATATATATATACATACACCCAGAAAAGAGTCGATGTTTGAGAAACTATCGGGAGTTGGTCGAGCAATTGGCCGTGAATTCATGCACACTGCAGGATGGGAAGGTGGCTGGAACGGGTTTTTTAAACAGAATGAGTAATCAAATGAAACAACAATCAGTACTTTGGAACAACTCTCATTCATTGCATAAGTATACACACAAATGCAATATCGGGATAAACGGACGTTTATCTGATGTTTAGCCCGATAATTGGCTGAAAAACCTCCAGTGTGTACCTAACCTTAAAGTTCTGATAATATAGATGTGAAACTTATGACAGAATAATTTGCATTTGTCTAATTAGCATGCATTTTCATACTTAGTTTCTTTTCATAGGTATCAATGTACATTAAAAATGGAAACATTTATAGTCATCAGTAGTAAGGATGCTACTGGTACAAGAAAATAATTTCTGAAATGTCAAATTAGCAAAGGACTGTTGGATCTTAATTAGTTTCCAAGAGCAAGTTTAGAATTGTTGATTGAAGGGATTATTTTTAGCTTGAAATTAAACTTCATTTTGCAGGTACAATTCTTATTACATTCCAAGTGATTATTAATCTGGGCAGAACAAGATGATAGATATTACCTACAAAACTATTTTTTTCTGTTGTCCTCTAAATTATATTATACAGTATTTTCTACTAATGGTTAAGTAGAAAATAACATGCTGAAAACATGGCAATTAAATGGAATGATAATGAACATGTACTAGTTTCACCACTAGGTGATATAGTAATTTATATATAATAACTGCACACAGTTACTTTGGTTAGTAATTTACATGTTTGTTTTCCATGGTTAAACACAAAGGAAAAGGCTGTCAGTTGAAAAACATTACAGTACTAATGCACATTCATTATCAAAGTAAAGTTGAACCACATATTGTACAGTAAGGTTATTTTATACAGTATTGGTGGCATGCACATTACAGTATATGATACCATTCATTTGGTATTACAGTTACAACAACTATATTACATTTTGGTTTTAAAGCAATGACTGATAAATACTAATTTCTTATTATTATTGTTTTTGTTCTCTGCAATGTGAAAAAAATCACAGAAAGAAACATATACATTAAAGTGTCTGTTCATCTTTAAAATGTTTTATGAAGTGTGTGGGTACCTTCAGGGCCATCTTAACAACATTATGGGCCCCCGGGCAAAGCAGTGCACCGGGGCCTCTACATATATATATATACCGTATATACTCGAGTATAAGTCGACCCGAATATAAGCCGAGGCACCTAATTTTACCCCCAAAAAATGGGAAAACTTATTGGCTCGATTATAAGCCTAGGGTGGGAAATGCAGCAGCTATTTCCATGTGCTGAACAGTGCTTGTATTATAAATAATAGTATAAATAATAGGCTGTCTGCAGTAAGTGAGCTGGACCCTTGAATCCCCGAGAGGGGAGATAGATACAGTGGTGTGTGGATCCTGATGGTGGATTGCATGAAATCCTGTATTAATACGACCAGGAATAAAAGTGCCAAAGTTAATGGTGATCGTTGTGTGATATGAGTTGGAAGCTGGTGGAACGCAGCGTCTTGCCCCTGTGTACCTATTTGTGCAGGCTGTACAATTACCTGAGTGGGGAAGAGATAACGCCTGTTATGTGGACTCTGTTGGTAGCAGTGGTGTAACCGGATAAGCACTGGGAGAGTGCGCACTGTAGTCTGAGTAACTCCTGTGTTTCTAGCGGTGCTTGTATAATTACCTGAGGTAAGTGGAATCTGTGTCTGTAATGACCTCGCTATCGGTGGTGGTGGACATGCGGTAGGGTCAGCCAGTGATGTAGCGATGCTGTAGCCCACTAGATGCACGGAAACCCAGCACAGCAATCACAGTTGTACGGTGGCTTTCTCAGACCAAAAATCATTTTTTAAAGGGGCGTGACAACCCTCACTCGAGTATAAGCCGAGGGGGGCTTTTTCAGCACCAAAAAATGTGCTGAAAAACTCGGCTTATACTCGAGTATATACGGTATATATATATATATATATATATATATATATATATAGATATAGATGTATAGAGATATATGCTGCAGAGGATGGAGGAGCGGCAAAAGGCAGGGCCCTCTTAACAACATTATGGGCCCCCGGGCAAAGCAGTGCACCGGGGCTCCTAGATATAAATATAGATATAGATATATAGATGTATACAGATACAGATATAGATATAGGTATATAGAGATAGAGATAGATAGATGTACTTGCTCAGTGACCCTTGAAGGTTTTTTTTGCAGGTTTTTTATTTTGCAGGATTATTTATTCTAATTAAGAGCCTTGTCTATGGAGCCCCCTTGCCCGTGGGGCCCCCGGGCACCTGCCCATCGCGCCCAATGGAAAAGATGGCCCTGGGTACCTTGTTTTGTTATTGAGTATTTATTTATCCTACTTTCCCACCCAGGTCCCCTGCACTTCTTCTCAGCTAGCAGTTGACCCCCTCATATTTGAAAGTCACTTAATAGAATGCCACATCTGTTTGAGAACTTTTTTCTTTTGTAAATATTTGATATGTACTATGTCTTTTCTGCTCTACTATATTTTTTCTAATTATTTTTAGAGAAATATATTTTCTCATCTTCTCTAACTGGCATATCAAACTCAAGACTCCAATTGGGACAAATAATCAAAGTCTAAGATTGTGAGGGACACAAGAAAAAGAAAAAGTCTCATATGCAAATTTGCCACCCCCTTTCATCGCACTACTCCCCCTTCATCATCACACTACGCTCTTCATGCTGCTTTTTCTTTCCTTCATGTTTCCCCTGTTTCACACTGTCCTCTCCATGCTGCTTTTGCTACCCTTCAGGTTCCCTGTATCACACTGCGCTCTTCAAGATGCTTTTGCTCTGCTTTATGTTTCCAGTATCAAACTGTGCTCTACATGTTGCTTTTGCTCCTCTTCACCTGTCTCCCTTGTTTCACACTTTGCCCTTCATGCTGCTTTTGCTCCCCTTCATCTGTCTCCCCTGTTTCATACTGTGCCCTCCATCATGCTGCTTTTGCTCCCCTTCATCTGTCTCCCCTGTTTCATACTGTGCCCTCCATCATGCTGCTTTTGCTTCTCTTCATCTGTCTTCCCTGTTTCAAACGCCTTTCATGCTGCGTTTGATCCCCTTCATGTTTCCCCTGTTTCAAACTGTGTCCTACATGCTGCTTTTGTTTTCCTTCATCTGTATCCCGTTTCACATTGCTCCTTTTCAGTTTTCTCCCCTGTTTCACACTGCACTCTTCAAGATGCTTTTGCTCTCCTTCATGTTTCCCATTTCAAACTGTGCTCTATATGCTGCTTTTGCTCCCCATGGCCTGTCTCCCGTTTCACATTGCACCCTTCATGCTGCTTTTGCTCCCTTTCATCTGTCTCCCCTGTTTCATACTGTGCCCTCCATCATGCTGCTTTTGCTCCCATTCATCTGTCTCCCATTTCACACTGTGCCCTCCATGCTGCTTTTGCTCCCTTTCACCTGTCTCCCCTCTTTTACACTGCACCCTTCGTGCTGCTTTTGCTCCCTTTCTCCTGTCTCCCATCTTTTACACTGCACCTTCATGTTGCTTTTGCTCCCCTTCCTCTGTTTCTTCTGTTTCACACTGTGCCCTCCATCATGTCGCTTTTGCTCCCTTTCATCTGTCTCTCCTGTTTCATACTGTGCCCTCCATTATGCTGCTTTTTCTCCCCTTCACTTACCTTTCTATAGCCTTCTTTCTTCTGGTTTATTCTCTACTGTCTTTCTCTTCTGTTTCTCCTGTCTTGTCCATCGCGGCTCCTCTCTGTTTGCTCCTCACTGAAAATGTTAGACGTGACCTCATGTCCTACAGTCAGTGTGAAGGGGCGAGGGGAGGAGGGCGTCAGATGCCGCCACGTCAGGTAAGTATTTGGGGGGGGGGGTGGAAAAAATAGGGTTTTGGTCACATGCAAGTTTGACACCCCTGTTCTATAAGCAAATTATTAAGCAACTGCTCCAAATTTCAATGCCTTTTGATATTGATATTGATATTATAGTTTGGAAAGAAGATTCCAATTTGAATTTTAAAGGGTAAAATAACATGTCTTTGTATTTAATGGAATTTATTTTGTATTTTTAATTCTGTGTTTGTATGTAATTATGTGAAACATGCAACTTTTGAATTATTAATGACTGTTCATACAATATTCTCTCTTGTGTATGTGACACTTCAATACATTATTATATTGTCTACAAATCGGGTAATGAGGCTTTTACATTTACTGCTAACACTGCTAAGCCACCTTTCTACTCTTACTCTACGCTATCATGGGCTGAAAGTGTATACACACTTGTTACTCCTGATGTACACTTGGCGTAAATGCTAGTATTATTCAGCTGGACACATCTTGAGATTCATCTGACTGAACATATGTACGAAAATGTGTTTTTATAATGTGAGTGCATCTTTCCCTGCATCCAGTAGGGGAGTAAATGTGTCTAAATCTATATGAGTATTATTTAAGTGGTTTTTCATCAAGGGACGCACAGGCCCTACTGCTACCTGGGAGCTGGGAACCATTTTAAAGCAATATCGCATAAAATACTTGTGATGAGAATTTGTACCAATCAGGTTGATGACTGGTAGCATATTGCAGACACTGATGTACAGTGCCAACCGGCATTCAAAGCACCACCATGAGTTGGTTATGTAGTGAATTCTCCATAGATGTGTAAACAGCTGAGAAGATTAGAAGCAGATATAAAGTTTCTTCGGTCCATCCCAAAAGTATTTTCCAGAAAAATGGTTAAGTCCCTTGGAGTCATGTTTTCCCTTTGAAAGGTTCTGGATGAGCTCAGTGGCGGATCCAGGGGGGCGATCGGGGCAATCGCCCCCCCTAGCAGACACTTGCTGCCGGCGGCTGCACAGTAAGTGCAGATCCGTCCAGCCATGACAGGCAGAGACAATGTGCTGCCCGGCTGCTGTGATTGTGTTTAAAACACAATCAGAGCAGCCGGGCAGCACACTGTCCCTGCCTGTCACGGCTGGACGGACCTGCACATAGTGTGCAGGTCGGCAGCCTAAGATGTTAGAAAGGGGGCGGGGCCTAAATCATCCCCCCCCCCCTAAATCGCACCGGGTACAACAGTTTTCTAGATCCGCCCCTGGATGAGCTGGAATGTTAGGATATAATTTCACCAAATCAGTCAGTTTATAAGTGGGAGAGTTTGAGTGTTCTTCTGCAACTTGGCACCTTGCTAATGGTATATCTTCAAGTGGAGAACACACTACAATGATACATGACAGCCAAATATACCACTACCTACAACAGGACCAAAAGCAGCAAATCAACCACAAACTAAGCCAACCATCTCACATTCCAGGTGACGAGCTTTATCACACCAGTGATTTCACTTTTTAACTGTGACAAATACCATGGCCACCTACAGAGCTAGATTTAATTAATCACCAGTCTCTTCTTCTAATCTCATTTGTACATTCCATGAGAAGTTGGAAAAGACTATATAGACTATCTTTTAGGGGCAGAGCTACACGTGATTGAGGACAATACATACAGAAAAAATACATGACCTATTTAAACCAAATTTTACAGTATGGAAATTAAACAAAAGACATATTGTTGAGTGACAAGATACCCATATGAGAATGTCAATGGGTGAGTTCATTTATATTAATCAGAACTGCAAGAGCAATGGTATGAATTCACATAACTTAAATGAAAACATTTGTAGGCAATAAGAATATTAAATGGATAGCTGCCAGTTTAGGAAACCCACTGATCTACAACTACAAGACATATTTAACTGCTTTTCTTAGAAGAGTAGATGAAATTCATCTGTTTGTTCAAGTAGTCAAAAAATACAAATGCTATTATGGCCAACCTCCTCTAATACAGAATAATGGCAAACATAACTGCCTCAAAAATGATCAGTATGCTCAGATTTTTGTGATAAGATGCTCAATGCTTGTACTTATACTCTATACATATACGGGCTCTTTTAGATTTGGACGTATGAATTTTCTTTTGTGTAAGATATGAATTTCCATACTGTGTAGGTGTACCATAAATCCACGGGCATGTGACTTGCATTTCCTTTTGCCTTTAGAGCCAGTATGGTGTGGTCATACACGGTTAGGGTAGGGTAGAAGATCAATGGCGTGTTCACAAAATTTCAACACAACATGTGCAGATATGCTAGATATCACAATGTTTTAAAATGTATGACATCATAGAAATAAACTCTGTGTTTTACATCCCAATTTACTTATAATATATTGGACATCATGGCCAATTACATCACAAATGTGTACATCTCAAAATAAAATCACTGATGGTGTCACAATGGGTGCCATCCCCAATGATCACAGTAGATTATATCAAAATTATGACGCTATCAGTGATGTCAACAATTGTGAGGTAATTTGTGATATATTGCGTAATAATGTCATTAATAATGCCACCCATTACCAGAAATTACCAGTAATGCCATCTATTAAAATGTCATCTATTGTGTATGGCGATGCAATCCATTGCAGTTTGAATGATTGTGCCAAAAATTGTGATATCATTCCTAATTGTTATTTCATTTGTGGTTTCATGCTTTTCATGTCACCCATTTTGATGACATTTGTGATTTAATATTATCAATAATGTCATCTATTGTCATATCATCATAATGTCACTGATATCGATAGCATCAATGTTTTTCCCTGTTCTGCAGTCATAAGTAATGTCACTCATTCTGATGTTTGCCATTGTGATGTCAACAGGGATGTTACTCAGTGGCAGAACTACTACTGGTGTGACAGTTGCCATGCATCGGGACCCATGGAGATAATGGGGCCCGCTGCATGGCAGATGCAAAGAGTTCAGGACCCCAGATCATTCCTCCCTGCACCCGGGCCCACAGATTGCTAGTTCTGCCTCTGATGTCACATATCATTTACATGGGAACCGGAACTTTCTCGTTCTATCAGACTATCCCCTAGCCTGTATAGCTTCAAAGGGTCGTTGAAAACCCACCTGTTTAAAAAAGCCTACCAGTCCTCCACTTAATCATTTCAGCATGTAGTATACCTCAATATCTTTCATCCTCCATCTCTCCCACTCTTACATCTTGCCCTCAGATCCCCTTACATTGGCTCACCCCCATGTGTCAACCATTTGTCTGCCTCTTTCCCTTTAGATTATGAACTTCTTAATTTAAGTTCCTTAATGAATCAGGCCCAAGTAAGGTAATGCGTTACTCATGGACCAGGGGTTCTATTTGGCAGAGCCTCATAGACAGCTCCAGGATCCAGAGTGCTAATTTTTCCTTCCTTAGTATACATTCAAAAATGGATTTAACACATGTTGGATAGAGCCTAGGAGAAATTATTGATTAAAAGTACTAAAAATAAATCTATAGTCAATGGAGTCATACCCAAACACTATCTGGTTCCAAAAGTACAACAATTCAGAAATATTTGACCTGAAGAGTGGCACAGAAGGAATCAGTCAATTTCTTTATGAAACTGTGTCCAGTCTGCAGTGCTATAGCAAGGATACTGGAGATTTTTTAAGAATAGTCAGCTTAAATGTCCATACTTTCAATAAGGAGAGCACCTGTATAATTTTCTAGGGTGTATGGATCAGGTCATAAACTGGAGTCCTTGTGATTCATACAATAAATGCGTGGGTAGAGGGTGGCATCTCATTCCAACATATTCTCTGGTGCAATTGTAATTATTATTATTATTATTATTATTATTATTATTATAATTATTTTCAAGAAAACCTATTTAAAGTTAGTCTATTTCCTCATAATAAACTGGCTAGCTTTTTTTCCCCTTACGTATGTTGGAAAGTTAGTTGAAGTACTATGGTGATCTTGAAAAAACATTTTATAGGAGAGCAAATCTTCTGAGAACTAAAGTAGTCAAGGGAAAAAGTAAATTGAGAAATGTATCACTGGACAGGAAAGTCAGTACAAGGACAAGAGTAAAACTCTTAATTACAATTTTAGATTTTACAAGTGTCAAGCACTTTACAAGGTAATATTTAATGGTATTATACATTTTCTCATTTCATGGACTTTCTCTTCAGACCTCTCTGTTTTTTTCAGTTGAGCTAATTAGTACTGGTTTGTCAAAATCTCTCCTGCTTACACCTTACTGTATAACTTAAAATTTTTTATCTTTTAGTGCTATACACTATGGGCCTGATTCATTAAAAAAAAGTAAGGCAAAGAAATTACTAAGTTTTCTCCTAGATAAAACCATGTTACAATGCAAGGGGTGCAAATTAGTTTTTTTATTTTAAATACTGTCTGTTTTTCATGTAGCACACAAATACTTGATAGCTTATTTGTACACTGAAATTTACCCTACCCCAAATATAAATCTGACATCGCATTTTAAATTTACCTCCCCCTCCAATGCAACATGGTTTGCCAAGGTGCAAAGTTATTCATTATTTTGCTTTACTTTCCATAATGAATCAGGCCCTTCTTGGATATATATAAGCATTGTCTTGCAGAGAATGCTATATGAAATAAATTAAATCATATGAAGAAAATAGTTTGATGTAAAATAACGCATCATTATACTGTAGACTTGAGCAAAGATCTCAGTTCATGAACTATTACTATATTACTATTTCCTACAACTTTACAGAGACACAATTCCCTGACCCAAGAGATCATTATATTTTTTTCTGGAATACAGACAAAGTGGCCTACCCAAAGTCACAAGAAGATAACAATGGAATTGGGCCTGGGTCTCCAGCAAGTCTCTCAATAGCATTGTCAATTAATGCGTTTAACCACTGGGTCGCTGCTTCCACATAATTCACATCTTTGTCAAACATTTCTACTTTCATTGAATCATTCTATTTTTTTTTTTTAATGGGATCTAATGAAACAATGATGTTTTGTGCAAACTTGTTATTATTATTCTGCTTGCTTTTTCCTGTACAAGAACTTCAAGAATTATTTCTTAAATATTAAAAACTCATTCCCAATATGTAACAGAACAGAGCAGAAGGGACATTGCTGATCATCAAAACCCTTCAAAATTGTAGCATCAGTAGGATGCCATACTATATGTTTAATTTATTATAATAAATGAATTGAAGATCTCAATAAAAATCCAGAATACATTTAATTATGTAATTTGGTAAATTGTTTCACTGCTCCTTAGCTGAAAGTAAAGGAGCAGTGGATATGCATTGGGCACTGCATTCAACTGCAGAGGTGCAGAGCAAAACACATATTTATTTCTGCAGCACCTGTTACTGTGCTGTTTGCATTCACAAAGAGCTGTAAATCAGTATAGCATACATTATCCTAGAGAAGGCGTTTACACTCCTAAATGTATCCAAGAAAAGTAACTTTAAAACTAGTGATGAGCTGGCTCGGATTCCGCTAATCCGAGCCCACCGAACAGTGCGGATCCGACGGGATCCGAGCACTGTTCGGGTATTTCCGGCGGCTAAATGAAACCAAAACGAGGCTATGACATCCAAGTCTCGCGTTGGATCTCGCGAGACTCGGATGTCATAAATTTCCCGCTTGCGGCCGCCATCTTCATTTGGGCTGAGATCAGGGAAGAGGGTGGTTCTGTGCTCCTGTGCTCCTGTGATCAGTCCAGTGGTGCTTTATGCTGCTGAGTCCAGTAGTGCTTTGGCCAGTGCTCTGTCCTGCTGAGTCCAGTGGTGCTTTTCTCCTGTGCTCTGTCCTGCTGAGTCCAGTGGTGCTTTTGTCCTGTGCTCTGTCCTGCTGAGTCCAGTGGTGCTTTGGCCAGTGCTCTGTCCTGCTGAGTCCAGTGGTGCTTTTGTCCTGTGCTTTGTTCTGCTAAGTCCATAGTAATTTTATAATTATTAAAAAATCATAAAAAAATTATACAAAAATAAAAAAAAATTATACAAAAATAAATTTAAAAAAATATTCTTTTTTTTAAAAAAGTATAAAAAAAATTCTAGTGCAATATATTCTTGCAGTCCAGAAATATTAGTACTGCAATACCTATGTTCACTGTTCTTGCAGTCCAGAAATATTAGTACTGCAATATTTACCTACGTTCACTGTTCTTGCAGTACAGAAATATTAGTACTGCAATATTTATCTACGTTCACTGTTCTTGCAGTCCAGAAATATTAGTACTGCTATATTTACCTACGTTCACTGTTCTTGCAGTCCAGAAATATTAGTACTGCTATATTTACCTACGTTCACTGTTCTTGCAGTCCAGAAATATTAGTACTGCTATATTTACCTACGTTCACTGTTCTTGCAGTCCAGAAATATTAGTACTGCTAAATTAAAATACGTTCACTGTTCTTGCAGTCCAGAAATATTAGTACTGCAATATTTACCTACGTTCACTGTTCTTGCAGTCCAGAAATATTAGTACTGCAATATTTATCTACGTTCACTGTTCTTGCAGTCCAGAAATATTAGTACTGCTATATTTACCTACGTTCACTGTTCTTGCAGTCCAGAAATATTAGTACTGCTATATTTACCTACGTTCACTGTTCTTGCAGTCCAGAAATATTAGTACCGCTATATTTACCTACGTTCACTGTTCTTGCAGTCCAGAAATATTAGTACTGCTAAATTAAAATACGTTCACTGTTCTTGCAGTCCAGAAATATTAGTACCAGAGATTTAACTATAATGGAGTACAAAAATTTGGAGGATAAAGTAGGGAAAGATCAAGACCAACTTCCTCCTAATGCTGAAGCTGCTGCCACTAGTCATGACATAGACGATGAAATGCCATCAACGTCGTCTGCCAAGGGCGATGCCCAATCTCCTAGTAGAGGGCATGTAAAATCCAAAAAGCCAAAGTTCACTAAAATTAGCAAAAAAAGAAAATTTAAATCATCTGAGGAGAAACATAAACTTGCCAATATGGCATTTACGACACGGAGTGGCAAGGAATGGCTTAGGCCCTGGCCCGTGTTCATGACTAGTGGTTCAGCTTCACCCAAGGATCTAAGCCCTCCTCCTCCCCCCCCTCTAAAAAATTTAAGAGACTTAAGCTGTCATCAACAACACAGCAAACAACTCTGCCTTCTAAAGAGATGGCATCACAAATCCCCAAGGCGAGACCAAGGGTGTTGGTGGTTGCGAAGCCTGAACTTCCCATCACTGTACGGGAAGAGGTGGCTCCTTCCACCATTTGCAGCACGCCCTCTGCATATGCTGGAAGGATCACCCACAGTCCAGGTACAGATTTGGCTAATGAAGGTGTGAATGTTGTACACCGGGAGGAGGATATTGATGTAGCTGGCACTGAGGAGGAACTTGACGAGGAGGATGCTGATGTGGTTATCTTAAATGAGGCACCAGGGGGGAAACAGTTGTTGTCCATGGGATGAAAAAGCCCATCGTCATGCCTGTTTAGAAGACCAAAAAATCCACCTCTTCTGTCTGGAGTTATTTTTATCCCAATCCGGACAACAAATGTATGGCCATATGTACCTTATGTAAAGCTCAAATAAGCAGGGGTAAGGATCTTGGCCACCTAGGTACATCCTCCCTTATACGTCACCTGAAGAAACTTCATAATTCAGTGTTTAGTTCAGGACCTGTGGCTAGGACCGTCAGCAGTCCAGGGACACCTAAATCCCTTGGTCCTGTTGTATACACACCACCAACACCCTTCTCGTCAACTTCCTCCACGATCTCCATCAGATATAGTTCTGCAGGCCATGTCACCAGCATGACTGAGTCCTCTTCAATCCAGGATTCTTCCGGGGAATCCTGCAGCGGTACGCCTACTACTGCCGCTGCTGCTGCTGCTGTTGCTGCTGGTAGTCGGTCATCTTCCCAGAAAGGAAGTCGTAAGAACGCTACGTCTTTCACCAAACAGTTGACCGTCCAACAGTCGTTTGCCATGAGCACAAAGTACGACAGCAGTCACCCTATTGCAAAGCGGATAACTGCGGCTGTAACAGCTATGTTGGTGTTAGACGTGGGTCCGGTGTCCGCCATCAGTAGAGTGGGATTTAGACGGTTGTTGGAAATATTGTGTCCCCGGTACCAAATCCCGTCGAGATTCCACTTCACTAGGCAGGCGATACCCGGGATGTACAGAGAAGTACGAACAAGTGTCCTCAGTGCTCTGAAAAATGCGGTTGTACCCACTGTCCACTTAACCACGGACATGTGGACAAGTGGTTCAGGGCAAACAAAGGACTATATGACTGTGACAGCCCACTGGGTAGATGCATCGCCTTCCGCAGCAACAGGAGCAGCAGCATCAGTAGCTGCATCTCCACAACGCCTGCTCGTTCCAAGGCAGGCAACGTTGTGTATCACCGGTTTTAATAAGAGGCACAATGCTGACAACCTCTTAGAGAAACTGAGGGAAATAATCTTGCAGTGGCTTACCCCACTTAGACTCTCCTGGGGATTTGTGGTGTCAGACAACGCCAGTAACATTGTGCGGGCATTACATATGGGCAATTTCCAGCACGTCTCATGTTTTGCCCACACCATAAATTTGGTGGTGCAGCATTGCCTGAAGAGTGACAGGGGTGTGCAGGAGTTGCTTGCAGTGGCCCGTAAAATTGCTGGACACTTTCGGCATTCTGCCAGTGCCTACCACAGACTCGAGCAACATCAAAAAAGGCTGAACCTGCCCTGCCATCACCTCAAACAAGAGGTTGTGATGCGCTGGAACTCCACCCTCTATATGCTGCAGAGGATGGAGGAGCAGCAAAAGGCCATTCAAGCCTACACAGCCACCTACGACATAGGAAAAGGAGTGGGGATGCGCCTGCGTCAAGCGCAGTGGAAACTGATTTCCGTGTTGTGCAAGGTTCTCCAGCCGTTTGAACTTGCCACACGAGAAGTCAGTTCCGACACTGCCAGCTTGAGTCAGGTGATTCCCCTGATCAGGCTGTTGGTGGTCACTCTTTTAAAGTCAGAGGAATACATTCTGGCCACCGTGCTGGATCCTCGGTTTAAAGCGTATGTTGTGTCTCTGTTTCCGGCAGACACAAGTCTACAGCGGTGCAAAGACCTGCTGGTCAGATGATTGTCCTCTGAAGAGGACCGTGACATGCCAACAGCTCCTCCTTCATTTTCTTCAACACCTGTGGCTGCGAGGAAAAAGCTCAGTTTTCCTAAAAGACCCGCTGGCGGGGATGCTGAGAACATCTGGTCCGGACTGAAGGACATGCCAACCATTGCAGACATGTCTACTGTCGCTGCATTGGATGCTGTCACAATTGAAAAAATGGTGGAGGATTACTTTGCTGACACCATCCAAGTAGACATGTCAGACAGTCCTTATTTTTACTGGCAGGAAAAAAACGCAGTTTGGAAGCCCCTGTACAAACTGGCTATATTTTACCTGAGTTGTCCCCCCTCCAGTGTGTACTCGGAAAGAGTTTTTAGTGCAGCGGGGAACCTGGTCAGTGAGCGGCAAAGGAGGTTGCTCTCGCAAAACGTTGAAAAAATGATGTTCATAAAAATGAATTATTAATTCCTCAATCAAGAACAGCACTGGCCTCCAGAGACTACAGAGGGACCTGTGGTTGTGGAGTCCAGCGGGGACGAATTGATAATGTGTGAGGATGAGGAAGTACACACTGAAGGGGGCGAGGAATCAGAGGAGGAGGATGAGGACGACATCTTGCCTCAGTAGAGCCAGTTTAGTTTGTACAGGGAGAGATGAAAAGTTTTTTTTTTGGGGGGGCCCAAACAAACCAATCATTTCAGCCACAGTTTGGTAAGCCCTTTCACTGAAATGATTGGTTTGTTAAAGTGCGCATGTCCTATTTCAACAACATCAGGGTGGGTGGGAGGGCCCAAGGATATTCTATTTTGCATCTTTTTTTGGCATTATGTGCTCTTTGGGGCCTAGTTTTTCAAACTGCCATCCTGTCTGCCACTGCAGTGCCACTCCTAGATGGGACACCTAAATCCCTTGGTCCTGTTGTATCCACACCAGCAACACCCTCCTCGTCAATTTCCTCCACAATCTCCATCAGAGTCATCCTATGGCAAAGCGGATAACTGCGGCCGTAACAGCTATGTTGGTGTTAGACGTGCGTCCGGTGTCCGCCATCTGTGCAGTGGAATTTAGACGGTTGATGGAGGTATTGTGTCCCCGGTACCAAATCCCGTCGAGATTCCTCTTCAATAGGCGGTCCAGAAATATTAGTATCAGATATTAAAGTACGTTCACTGTTCCTGCAGTGCAGAAATATTAGTATCAGATATTAAACTACGTTCACTGTTCCTGCAGTGCAGAAATATTAGTATCAGATATTAAACTACGTTCACTGTTCCTGTAGTGCAGAAATATTAGTAACAGATATTAAACTACGTTCACGGTTCCTGCTACATCAAAAAAGCATGAATCTGCCCTGCCATCAACTAAAACAAGAGGTAGTGACACGCTTGAACTCCAACCTCTATATGCTGCAGAGGATGGAGGAGCAGCAAAAGGCAGGGCCATCTTTACAATATTATGGGCCCGCGGGCAAAGCAGTGCACCGGGGCTCCTAGATATAAATATAGATATAGATATATAGATGTATACAGATACAGATATAGATATAGATATAGATATATAGAGATAGAGATAGATAGATGTACTTGCTCAGTGACCCTTGTAGGTTTTTTTTACAGGTTTTTTTCTTTTGCAAGATTATTTATTCTCATTAAGAGCCATGCCTATGGGGCCCCCTTGCCCGTGGGGCAAGGGGGCAGCTGCCCATTGTGCCCAATGGAAAAGATGGCCCTGGCAAAAGGCCATTCAAGCCTACACAGCCACCTACGATGGGCCACGTGTTTGTGCCGCCCACTTGTGTCGCTTAGCTTAGACATCCAGCTACCTCGGTGCAACCTTTTGGACTAAAAACAATATTAAGAGGTGTGAGCTGTTCAGAGTAGACTGGAAATTAGTGGAAATGAATGTTATTGAGGTTAATAATAGTGTAGGAGTGAAAAAAAAAACAAAATCTGGATTTTAGCACTTTTTATGCTTTTTTTAAAAAAAAATCAGAACCCAAAACCCAAAATCAGAACCAAAACCTTTCGTGGGGTGTTTTGGCAAAACAAATCAGAACCCAAAACCTCAAGCTAATCAGAACCCAAAACCCAAAACACCAAAAGTGGCCGGTGCACACCCTTATTTAAAACCTCCATACATACCTTGTAAATCCATAAAAATTGGCCAGGCCAGGACTCGCCAAGCAAATGTCAATTGCTCTAAAAGGGACTGAAACTGTGTGAGGGTAGCCTTTTTAACTAAAATCACAGGAGAAATAAATATCTACATAGCCCACTGATTCTGTTCTGGGAAATGGAACAACGACAATGTCCTGTTAAAATCAATAACACAGCTGTGGGGAGACCAGCTTCTCTGGTGCCAGGGAACTATCCCTGCATAGAGTGGCGGAACAAACACTATTGCAGGTGTGCAGTCATTCCGCCATTGCCTTCACCCACACAAAGCATGTGCAGTGAATTCCAAACAGGCCAATGTGTATGCAGAGTGCACTTTCAAATTGCTCCTCATACAACCCTCCTTTCTCGACTTCTGGGATCTGGCAATGGGACGCTATTCCTTATTCTGCTGACGCACTGTGCGTTCACGCGAAGTAGCACTCTCCATCGGGGGTCAGCTGAGCTCTGACTGCCGAATCTTCTCTTCCCAACCAGGGCTTGCCGTACTGTATTTAAAGAAGCCTCTGGCTCCCCTAGGGTGCCAGAATATTGGTTCACTAACCAGCTCTAGCGTTTCATGGATTGTACCTGTTTACAGCTCCTGCATTTTGGCTCTAGACCTGGCTTGTTCTTTGACTTTCCTTTTAGTTATTTGTTACCGTATAGCTCGCTCTGGTTTTGACTCCTAGCTCACTCTGACTATCAAGGCGATCTCTCCATGTGTATTTCGCTGTCTGGTTGGTTCTGAACTGAATGTGTTTGACTACTCCTTTGTTCTTCTGTTGCTACGCTGGTGATTGTCTAGGAGAGTCGAGACCTGCGCAGGACTTCATGAGGTACCTGAATGAGAAGATCAAGGTAAAACATCACTATGTTTTTAAGACTGGTGGTTGGCCTGCGTCCCTTTGAACCTGTCACATCATGAAAAGATTGCGCTGGCCAGCATCAACCTCCAAGGAGATCACTGAAATCTGTATGGTGGATAGCGATTCTCCCTGCACAAAGTCCACAAACCAACTGTGGTAATTTTCCTTTGTGGCAAAGTTAGTAACCTACTGTATGTGTCTCTAAGTGGCATGCACGGTGTTCTGGCTATGATGATGCCTTAAAGATAAACAAAACAGCACACCTGTCCTAAGTAGTGTTACGTCTCTATGTATCGTATTCAATAAAGATTTCAAAAACACAAAGGTTATATTCGCAAAATAGATTACAGGGCAAAGTTTGGCATGCATAAGCTTGCGCTGTTAGCACTAACACAAGCTTCTATCAAAACGGTTTCCAAAACCCAAGGTGAACAGTTTATACAATGTACAGTAGTAAAAAGCAGTGACATCACGAAGATACTCAGTTACAGTATTAGGCTCCACATTCATAGGTCAATGGGTCATAACCTTCCAAGAACTTGATGTGTCATTGATTGATTTCTCTGGTCATTGTTCCTTGAGATTGCCAGGTGTCCTTCCTCAGGCTTTTGCCTCTAGAACTTTATGGCATCTCTGGACTTGCTATTTGGTGTATGAAAAGCGATATTATTTAAAACTAGCGTTTACAATGTGTGAATGTTACATATATAATACCAGAAATATTCTCATGTAATTGCGAACACCAAACTTGATGTAATTTAAATCAATCAATTAGCCTCCTCATCACTTTATCTTTTATATGAAAAGATAGAAAATACATTAAACATATTTAAATGTTACGATAATAATTATGTTGCGTATTAATCGTATCGCAACTGATTGTGGTGTACAAAAAATATTAATTACCACCTTCATTCAATTTTTAAACTTCAACAGTAGCTTTATCTAGGGGAGGTAGGTGGTATTAAACTCAAAGAGTGGAAGACATTGATTTCACATCTGTCAATTAGGAGAGGACTGCAGATAAAGTTAAGGTTAAAAAGACTTGGGACGGGCGATCGATGTTAAAGAAGCTGACTAATCTAATAGAAATATGGTCTGTATTAGATTAATGTTAGGGATTGCCAAGGGCAAAATGGATGTTTATATGGAATCTTGTTTGCCATCCTGACAATAAAGCAAAATGCTGTCATACTGGAAATACCTTGTGAGTGTCATATTGGAGGCGCCAGTGTCACATCTTATTTTCAAATTTAAATTATAATCTGTTGACAGAATTATTACAATTTATTAGGATCAGGGGAAAAGTTACATTTGTCTCTTATGTTGTTAGTTTAAATGTGTTTTGTTTTTACCTACATAATTGACATTTCTAATAATTATCTTTCAATCCCAAACATGTAATTAATTACATTAGTTTTTGTTTATGACAAATCTAAATAATTTGCTTAAAAAAACTGTTAAGTTTATTTTTTTCTCTAACATTCCTGGATGTGGATCAACCACCCACTATGGAGGAAGAAGAAGCTGAGAATCACCAGATATGCCAAAACTCTCTTTGCCTGCTGGACCAGCACAATCGCCAACTGTGCATTGAGGTAATGGAAGAAGCTGGCAGAAGAAACATTGTTCTGATGGGTTCCTCAAATCAAGCCATTAAGGGATAAGCCGTTCAAACATTGGCCCTGGGTAAAATGCATTAGAAAAACAAAATAATATGATTTGTTAATCTTTTGATTTGCCAAAAAAGCAATAATATATTTTTTTTCAGTTATAAAGAAAAATATTTTGAAAAAGTCGGCATGCCCTTTTCCATTAACACTACATGTTAGATATAAAAGTAGTGTATATGTTGTTCATTGTAAAGATGGCCAATACATTTGGTTGTGTTTAAAAATATATGCTGTATGGAAAAATTGAGAATCGATCACTAAGGGCTTGATTCAGAGTGGAACGAAAGTGTAAGCACCCCTTATGTTTGAGAAAGTTGCACGTAAGTGTCCATGTCTGAATGAGTAGCAGATGCATCCGCTTGACAACATACACACCCCTCAGAAACTTCTAATGTCTGAAGTCTAACTTGCAAATATGTACAAAAACCTTTTATTTTAAATTGTACGAACGCAGTTGCTATGAAGCATCTTTTCAACTTGAATTAGCTAACTAATCGGGCAGGAGCAACTTCCCTACATGCGTGCAAAAACTATTTTTTTTTTAATCTCTTCTGTAACACGCTAAGCAAATCCTAATCTATGGCTATTACTAAAGTCTCAATAAGCCACTAAAAATCATTTGCAAGACTCTAATTACAAGCAGTTCTTTTGTTCAGGTGTTCTTCATCATCATCATCATCATCATCCACACATGTGTATGATCACCCACACATAAAACTCTCTGAATTAGGACCTAAGCCTCTATATGTTTGTCAAAAATTAAATTTGGAAAAATTTGTACAAAAATAGCTCTGCATAGTTTTCATGCAGCATACCTTATATATCCATGTCCAACTGATCCTAATTTTAAATGTAAAAAATATAGTTTAGGTATCAGCTGCTAGATGTATTAGTTATAATAAAAAATGGCTAAATCTGCATTATTCTGTTAATGAATTCAGCATGCTCTGGTTTTCTTCCATGGGTAAAGGATCCAGATCATGATCAGGATTTCCTGATTGCGCCAGCTCTTGCTCTGTGGCTAGACACAAAATAAGAGAAAGGAGCCACAGTCAGACTGGGTAGGCACTGTCTCCTGCAAGTAGACCAAACTCATCTTATATAGAAAAACCTATGTGTGGTTCAAGAGTATATTATTACAAGCACTTTAAAGTCTCTGAAATGTGTAGCTTTAGAGGTGAAAAAAGCATATTTATTATTTTTGAAATGTTGAGGAAATGTAAAAAAAATAAAATAAAATGAAAATACATAAAGAATTGTGGCAATACAAGTGCCATTTGTATATTAATATTTACAGGGCCAAAATAATTTTCACTATTTTTTAAAATAAACATATTTTACCTAATAAGCACATGTGTTCAACTTCCCTCTCTGATCATATACTCCATCTTGCTGATTGCCTCATTTTGAAGTCATGACTTCTCCCAGGACATTTGGCAACAATTATATGGATGAGGAGAGATGCATCACATATAGCCTGGCCAGAAATGCCCATAGCACCTATTTTATTACTCAACTAAAAGCAGTCTGGGACATTCCTGATGCCACCCCTACTGTGTCTGAAATGAGCCAGATGCACGGAAATGTAACACAGACAATAATTTAGTCAGCATTGTATTGCTGTGTGGATACCAATCATAGGTTCAAAGTCAATCCCTAATATATTCAGAATTTCCTTAACATGAGATGTTAGCCTAAACCAGCGTATTACCTCTGTAAAATCCCAACATCCCACAGAGGATACATGTGGCCCTATTTCTTGTTGTTGCTGCTGTCACTGATGATGGCTGATACAGTAATGCTGCTGTCACTGCTGATGGCTGATACAGTAATGCTGATGTAAAATTTGCAATGCCATTGGGCCATGAATACTCTATTTGTCAGAAATAGTTTTTTATTAAAACAATTATAAACATTAATAATAAATAAAATAATGCAATTAAATATGGTTTAATGTCAGGGGAAATCATTTAAAAATATAAAATAGGTATGTCATCCCAAAAACACATATGGTACATTTGCAATAGAAATATTAAATAAGGTTTATATTTCACTTATAATTTGATTAAACAAAAACACATTACTTGTCAGAATCCTGGCATGTTTTTTTCCAAACCACAAAAGATCTGAGGGGATAGAAAGAAATACAAATAGAGTGCTGATGACCTTTTGAGAAAGAGTAGTGTGTTTGCAGTAGTAATTTTAAAAGCCTCAATCGTAGTTCAACAACCAGACACAATCGCATAAGCCTAGGCAAACATTGTAATTGTAATATAAATGTCATAAGCAAAAATGTTTGTCTACAGGTGTTTTTAATGTGTTATACACATTTGCTATACAGTGTAATTAAAATAAATATAAACATACCTCTATAGAACTGCAGTGCGATTCTTCTGTTTTGTGTTGGTATGACTGCTAACAGCAAACCACACACTAACAAATGGTCACTTCCTTCCCCCATTCTACCTCTCCAGTCATAAGGAAGAGCAAATATAACATGCAATCAAATCAGCATATAGATTTATTTCTGTGCTTTCTTTTGTGAGCATATGCAGTACCAACTTTCATATTTTCCGGTAAACAAACAGTCCAACTCAGCATCAGCTCCATAGGGTTTCAATGCAAAATTCAAAATAACATATTTTCTCTTCAAGATTTTTACATTGTTTGCTAATGCCAGGTGAGGTTATACATAGTATTATCCTCTAATGTTGTGACCCGACACCTGTGACTCCCTGAAAATGGCATGAGTAGGCCAGATTGTGAAAGCACAGATACAAATTGTGGTGTGTTGGTGTGTTTTGAGAATGAGGTGAACAGTGACAGTGAAGCTATATGCAATTGCTATAACAGTTGTGGTGTCGAAAAAAGACACTGCACCCAAAAGTGATTGTCCAACTTACTCCCTGATCAGCCTAGTACCTGCTCACCTAGAACATGTCATAGGCTGCTATGATTTAAATAATGGTAACTGGCCAACAGCAGGACCAGCAGAGCCAACTAGAGACTGAACATCAAAAAAAAAAACTAAGGGAATGCTGGGTAAATTAAGTTAATGGGTAATAGTACCTAGAGGGTCCAGAAGTAGTACCTCAACTAAACTTTCCAGGTTAATGGTAAAAGGTGCCTACCTTGATCTCTCTCTAAATATCTGCAACATTATCAGCTTGAGGCATGACACCTGCAGAGAAAGCAGTTGCCGATATCCGTTGTCCACCCTCATTTACAGACTCAAGGTTGGCTAACAATTCCTTTAAAAATTTAGTCATGATATCTCAAGTGTCAGCTAGAGCCTATGACCTCTCATCTGCACCGAGATTTACCAATGCTGAATATACCAAAAGCTGCCATCCAAAGCTATACAACTAAAGCCCCAGGGTCAACCATCTTATTGCCAGAAGGTTCTGAAATAGCAACTGCATCCACCTCATGAAAGATCACCTCTGTGCCTGAGAGAAAAATGGATAGCCATAACCCAAGCATCAAGCAGCTAACAAACACCTGGCTGCATTTTAAAACTTACAGCCCTATTCCTCTTTTGGGCTCCTGAAGCTGTTCTGTCCCAAGAATGGAGCTTCACAATATCCATCTAGCTAGAGGCCTGGTCTCCCTAGGGTGACTTTTGCTGGCTGTGCTGTCATTTCCACTGAATAAAACTTTATTAGCCACAGCCTTGTTCCTAACAATATCCTTACTTTTATTCCCTTTATAACATGGAGAATATATGCTCAGCTCTCTAAGCTGGGACCTATAGCTTTTTTAGGCTACAGATCCCTGAAGAAGGCTTTTAGGCTGAAACGCGTTGGTTCCAAGACTGAATCTTAGACAGATGCTGCCAAGTTCCTACTTAACAGTCACTCATATATCATCTCTTGCTGTGCTTTCACTTTTTATGAATATACTCTGACTAGTCTACCATCCATCTAATTCATTCCATGGATATACAACGTAAGATCTAAAAAAGGCCTCACTGCTAAGTATTTTGTGTATTTCATAGTTCTCCATTTATTGTTTCTGGGACATCAGGTCTTAACTAAATAACACAAAACATTAATAAAATTATAACAATTCAGTTCACAGGTCAGCTCTTAAGTAAAATAAGCAAAGAAAATGTTGAAATAAGGGAAAAAGAAGAAAAACTGCTAACCACGGCCAAATGTTTTTTCTGCCAATCCTGCTCATTTAGAGAAAATACTCCCTCACAGGCTGTGCTTGGCTTTCATAATAGCCAAGGAGTACAAGCTGTACATACTCTGTCTTCACAGATTTTTTGCTGCTCATTGAGCCTTCCTTTCGTATAATATAAGAACACTGGTGAGCAGCAGAGGTATAGCTGCACTGAATGCTCGCACAGGAACATAATCCTAAATAGGAGTGTTATATAAGTCTTATAGTGACACTTTGTGATAAATCCTTATACCCCCCCCCCCCCACCTACCTAGGTCAAACTGTTACTTCCACTATAGTTTATCAGGACAGATCAGAGGACACTGACTTAAAATAACCTTATAAAATGTGGTAGCCTAATTTATATTATAAAACATGTTTTGAAAATAACACCGGCTATAGAAGGTTGGAAGATGAATCATTCAACAGTTATACATAAATACATCAATATTACATGTATGCATGATGGCATGTGATATTTTATTAATATTTATTAACAGTTATGTATATAGTGTCTACATACTACCCAGCAATTTACAGAGAATATTTAATCATTCACATCAGTCCCTTCCCCAGTGGAGCTTTCAAGCTTATATTTACTACCACACAGACAGACATGCACTAGGGTTAATGTTGTCAGAAGTCAATTAAACTACTAGTATGTCTTTAGTGTGTTATTACAGTTTGTCCATACTCTTTTCTTTTACTGCTTTTTGCCTTTAGCAAAAATTATATTAACAGGCTATGTAAAGATATTAACCAATACCAGAGAGAATCCATACTGAAGAATAATAGCGTCATAAAAACAGAGTAGCAAATTGTAGGATAGCAATAAAAATAATAAACGTAATTGAAATAACATTTCAGTGTAGCTCCTATAAAGAGTTAATTTTGTGATTTAAGCATTTGAAAAGTGCTATAATATTGTTTAAAACAAAATATTTCCAAATGGAGAAGATCAGCAGATTGCCAATTAGAGGCATTTCTTAATTGATGTTGTATTGAAAAACAAACACATGCGTCAATCTCATAGTGGCTGTGTATACGTGAAAAAAAAACTGCACCCAAAAATGCATGCTTCATTGCATTATCCTTGAAATGTCATTGTTAGTTTTGTGTTTTATGTGTGTTTTTTTTACAGTGCTCATCTCACTTTTCAAGTAACTACCTCCAGGTTTTCTGTATAGTATATGTAAATGTACTTCATGTCTTCAGTCAAAATATTATAACAATTTTACTTATGTTACTTTTGAGAAGGAAAATAATGTAAGTTTATGCTCTTGCTTTCCAAAGTTTATCAAAGGGGTACTACACTCTAATGTATGAAGCTCTCCGTAGATAAACAGAAAATATATCTAGCTATGACAAGCATTTCTCTAAACCTGCCTTTGCAGGGATTTTTAGGAATATGATCTTTTCTGATCAATTTAAGACATACTTGCCAACATTTTTTTTTCTTTTTCCGGGAGATGCCGGCTGGGACGTGGGCGTGCAGGGGGCGGGGCTGCGAAATCGCGTCATTTTACAGTGGGGGCGGGGCTAAACGCCGCGATTCCGGGTGAATCCCGGCGTTTAAACTAAATTTTTCCCCCTTCCTATCAGGGAGATTGCCACACTCGTCCGGGAGACTCTCGCAAAATGCGGGAGTCTCCCGGACAATCTGGGAGAGTTGGCAAGTATGATTTAAGAGAACAAAAACTATTAAATGCCTGAGAGACTGGTAAAAATGTATTAAAAGCCTGAGAGACTGGTATATGTTGGGCCTTCTAATTCATAATGGAAAGGAACAGGATAGATACCAAGGAAGGACTCTGATGCAATGTCCCTAATGGTAAAAAAACAAAGTAAATAAACATTATTTTGTGTGATTACTTCATGCTGCTGTGTTACATTGAGTTTAATAAATAGCTCTAAAGCCAGTTGAATCCTCCTGTGCCTGCAAGTCATCTTTTACCCTAAAGGACTGTATAATGTGAGATCCCAAGACAATAAATTACCCAGAGAAATAAGTAATTGTCACAACACGAGTGAAAGAACAGAATTCCGCATGTTGGAACTGTTCAGTGTTAGTACGACTGAACACTATTGCAAATTAAGTTCAGGTTGAATCTCACATGTAAACTAGATGGCCAAGTAAATGTATTTCAATGTGACTATAAGTACATACTCTAATAAAGCAACCTTATTATGACAAAATCACACCCATAAACCGTATGCAGGCTGATAGATCTAAGTTAAAAATAACTATGTATTGCCTGTTGCCAGGGGAACAAGGTTGCAATTGCTACTTTTTTCAAAAAACAGATAAACATATATTTGCAATCTAAAAGTCCTATGAATAGATCATAGATATTTATAATGGGAAAAAAACACTTTGAGCAATGAGTCTTGTTTTGCAAGTGTCTCTTAGAACAACTCTATAATATACTAGAAAGTAAAACAGAAGAAAAGAGTTTGTAGCAAACATTAAAATTATTAAAATATCACCATTACACGATTATGTGTTTTTTTGCTGGCTTTTCACATTCCTTCAGAATACAGCTTACTGAGCTTAGGGTCCACATTATTATTATCATCATCATCATCATCAACATTTATTTCTGAATGCACCAGCATATTACATAGCACTTTATAATTATCAGAGACCTTTCATATTCCATTCTCATTGTCAAAGAAAATTGGAATCCAATGTGACACAAAAAAAAAGATATGCATTGCTGCTTATAGTCTAGACTCAATTCTTAGTGAGCTATAGGTAACAGTGAAATCATTATCTAGGGAAATAGTATCTATTTGGTGAATCTTTTATGCAATGACCCAATCAAGCATATAGTTTTTTGTGCAAATAAAAGCTTCAGTTTACTAATAAAACACTGATAATTATCATTGAATATTAATTTTGGTTGTGCTTAACTTGATGAAGGTATGGAAAAAAAGAAACTGAAAGGGAATAGTGGAGGGCACTCCCTTACTAACAACAACCCTCACTTCTATTTGCATGATGTGTGGGTGAGAAAGGGTTCATCAAAACAATGCCAGATGGTCTGTCTAAAAATAAGTAAATCCCTACAAAAATATCTCATACTCACTAGTAATAACCCAGTTTTGCCACCACTAAGATTTAGTTCAAGGAACCAAATCTTAGGAAGTCTGTAATTTCTCCTTAAAGTACCCCAAAATACAATTTCAACTTATCACTTTCACTTATCTGCCTTAAGTATAGTGTTAAAACAGCCAAACCTTTATGTCTTGTGAATTCTTTAAGAGCACAAAGACAGAATGTTATTAAGTGCAATTTAATATGATAAAGAAATTCACAATATCTATTGTATAAAATAAATACAGAAATACAATTGCAAATCAGTTCTTTAAAATAAAGAGGAATAAAATCAGAACATAAAACAGAAAAATCAACAAACATTAAACCCAGAAAATAGCTTTTAGGTTACGTTGCCTAGAGGAAGGGTCAGCATTTCAATTGGAGAATAACCCCCCAAAACTGACATATTTAAATACTTATTAAATATGTTTTCTTTAGGAAGATATATCATATATATCAATTCTCTATGTACCCTGCCAGGCTAGTATTAATGGTTGACACATGTCATGTAGCTCGTTTCACTGATTATAAACATATATGGTGGCCTTCCAAAATATGGAGTATGAAAAATATAGTTTTGATGTATTTGCCTGCATGAAAAACCCTGCATGAAACCACCTCAAGGAATTTTGACAAGTTTTACAACATCTGTGGCTGGGCCATAAACCATAGTTGACTTGTCAGCTGGACACAGGCACCTCTGTAAACACGCTACTTGCTAGTGACAAAATACAGACCCTCTGACGTACCATCAAGACATACTAATATATATATATATATATATATATATATATATTAGCAAAAGTAAGCAAAAAAAGTGAGCAAAAGTAAGACCTAGGTAAGAGAAGTGACTGGAAACTGGCAGTGGAAGTGTAGCGGTGGGCTTGGAGAAAGGGGACAAGAGAAAAAGGAGGCTGGAAGTGAGAAGGAGAGGAAGAAAGTGACAAGCAAGAGAATGGACTGGAGGCAGAAGTGAGAAGTTG
The DNA here is from genome assembly GCF_038048845.1 of Mixophyes fleayi. Lineage (NCBI taxonomy): Eukaryota > Metazoa > Chordata > Amphibia > Anura > Limnodynastidae > Mixophyes > Mixophyes fleayi. Next base: position 311,185,898 of record NC_134403.1, on the reverse strand, counting down.
GAACGGAGAAGAGACAGAAAGATGAGACTGAACAGAGCGATATATAGAGCAGCAGGCTGAAATTTAACCAACAGAGTGGGAAAAAGAAATCAGATTGCCAGAAGCAAGACAAACTAAATTATTAAAGCTGACAAGCAAGAGATAAGATATCTTTCACACCACTTTAAAAACATGTACCCTGATCCCGAAGAGATTGCCTGAAACTGGACATATAGCAATATATTGATAAGTACCCTTTAGTTTTATTATACTTCCTGTTTTACTAGAAAGACTGAGCAAAATGTACATTCTAGTTTAGTTAGTCAGGGACCAGGTGGGAAGTCACGAAGATTAATAGATATATATCCTTGTTCCGGGACTGAGTTACATTTTGAAGGGTAAGTTTAGGGATAGTTAGCCAAGCTTATGGACTGAGTCATATAGGAAATTAGTTGTAAGAGTTCGGTATTGTTAACCACTCAATAGAGGCTGGAGTTCTGCTACATGTGACAAGCATTGGAGAAATCTGTGTTTATTACTTTTTTATTATTGCTTGCTGAATGGATCTCTACCATAGGAGTATTGCAGTTACCATCTTATTTCTACTGATAGCTCATATTGTATTACTGAAAAGTAACAAACTGAGCCTGTAGATATGAATACCAAATGCACTTTATGAAGTGTGCTGCATTTTGTTATATATGGACAGTCATATTTATATGTGAAAGTTATATTGGTTTCAACTCTCGTGTTTTTACATGTCCCTGTTTAGTGTGAACTGTTTGCTAGAATAATGTTAAGATGCAGAGATACTTCTGAAGCTAGTCTTTAGGATATTAAGAACTTTTCTGTTATTATATGATAAGCTAAAGGTTAATCTGTTGTTTAGTTTACCTGTGAGCCGATATACTGTTTTCTGTTGTTTAGTTTACCTGTGAGCCGATATACTGTTTTAAATGTGCACTCGTTATGCAAAACGTAATAAAAAAAGAAATTAGCTTGGGGAACCACTCTAGACATAAACGTGCCGGTTGTTTCTAAAGCTAGCTACAGAGTCATGTGTGTTTTCTATATTCGAGTCTGGGGTTGAGAGTAAGGGGGCAGAGAATTCCTTGGTCTCCTTCTGGTGTCACTGAACAAGGGCATTACCCCACGAAGAGCCTACTGTCTGAATACCAATGTGGAGGCACTGTGCACCAAAAGTAAAGATAAACTAGTGGGCTAGGGACCAAAACACACCCACACACACCCATACCCATACATGCCCTAATCCTAGTAAATGGGGGTGTCTCATATATATATATATATATATATATATATATATATATATATACGTCATAATCAAGACAAGTTGACATATCAGACCTGTAAATCAGATAACTTACTCAACAACATGGAGAAATATAACAAAAATGTATTAGAAAAATTAAAGACAGGGTAGACTAGAATATTACTTGCAATTGGAGCTAAGCTTATTTCATCATCTACACAAGAAAACTCAGTGCTACACGATATACTGTTTCAAAATGTGAATCAAATTAGCTATATTATTTGCTGACTCAGATATCCTGATAAATAGTGTTAATTGTGTCAATATTCTTAGTTCAATTCAACATTTTACTTATGTAATAGTTTCAAAGAAATTGGTGATGCAATTCAAAGTGTCCAACATCCACAGTGGAATACATAAGGCCAGCACTGACTACATGGCTACTTCATTACCTGAAGGAGATCACGCTGGACTACTCTATTGTCCAATTTTTCACTTTAAACAGTTTAATTTGGTACAAACCTACCAAATAAAATATAGTTTATTATATTATATGATCAGGTTATTTATATGATCATTCCCCATCCTTGCACATACTCAAAGTGACACAGTAAGATCGAGGAGCTGCAAAAGATCCCAGCGCAAATTTCAATGTAAGTACAAATTTTCTTCACCATATTAGCCATGAGCTTCTTGGTTTCTAATTATCCTTATATCTTTTTTTTTTAGGAATTGTTGTCCCTAGAAAAGTGTAGGCGTTCCTAAAAATTGTGCATATGTAAATGTTGGACACTTTGAATTGCATCAAAAGATTTGTTTGGAGCTATTACATAAGGAGAATGTCACATTGAACATATGGGGGTAAATGTATCAAGCTGAGAGTTTTCCGGCGGGTTTGAAAAACCAATCAGATTCTAGCTATTATTTATTTAGTGCATTCTACAAAATGACAGCTAGAATCTGATTGGTTGCTATAGGCAACATCTCCACTTTTCAAACCCGCTGGCAAACTCTCAGCTTGTTACATTTTCCCCATAAACTGCTTTACCATCTTTTTCCCTCAGACTTTCCAACCTGTATAATGATTTGAAATGAGAGATTAGCACATGCTACACACCAGCCAGAGAGATACCATTCTCAAGAAAAATGAGACCAATTATTAACACAATTAGCAATTTGTCTCCAGAATATCTCTGTCATCACATTAATTGAATTATGAAACATTATATGGCATAGCGGTGAGTTCCTCTGTATATGTTTATCTATGTACAGGCCGGACACCTCTAAACTACAGCTGTTCCCCCGGATTAAGGGAAGGGAGGCCCCCGGACTAAGGGTACTGTGAGGGCCCCCCCCCCCCCCGTGAACTTACCTCCTTCCGTTGTTCCACTCCCTGTAGCAATTACGCGTCACGCAGTAGTCTCCTTACTGAGGAGATCTCGTAAGAGTGAGACTATGACTAAATCTCATTCTCACAAGATCTCCTCAGTAAGGAGATTACTGAAAGCCGCGTAAGTCCTACAGTGACAGCAGGCAGTTAACAGCATAACATTTTCTGTTAGCTGCCTGCCATTTTCCTTGAACAGGTGACAGTCAGAGACCCGATAAATGCCGGCAGGCCCCCCCAGCTGCCCGAGGCCCCTAGGCTGTAGCCCCTTTAGCCCTATTGTTGATCCGGCTCTGCATACACCCACGTCTCAGAATGAACAGTGAGCACATATTAAACTTCTTTTAAGTTATTTGATCACCTGACCTGCAAAGAGTTTTAGTAGTACTGTATTCATGTGGCAGAATTCTTTGAGAAGAAATAGTATATGCCAGAAGGATATTCAAATTTGCATGTACTTTAATGATATTATACTAAATAGAATGACTAAATTATAATTTTATTAACACATGAATACATTTATAATTGTAATTGAAAACGAAGTATTAATGCTCAACTAAATGTTACATCATACATTTCTTGTCATTTTAGGTAATAATTAAACAAATTATTCAAGTATATATAACTTCGTAAATGCAAACTCAAAGTTGTTATATTTTTATAAACAGCATACATTTCTTTTAAAGATTTTTGCAAATAAAAATGCAATACCATACATACTGTGCAGCACAGTAAGCATGATACAAGGCAGAAGCCCACCAGAAGGGTCTTTCTGTTGCCAAGAGAAGCTTCTGACTAGTAACCAGCAAAATCGTGCACACCCGCTGCAGGAACATTTGAGAGCAAAACATGTATCTTATAATAAAATACCAGATGGACTATTCTGAAGCCTGGTACTATTACTGGTTATTGTATAACTTTGAAAGATTATAGCAAATTGAAGATTATTGTGTTTGTGAATTTATTTATTTTCAAATTGCATAATCAGGATGAAGTTACTACTATAACTTCAGTGTACAAGATAATTTAAAGTGTGTTCTCTGCCAAACTTTTAAATAAAAGAAACTTCATACAATTTGTAAGGTGCATTTGACTATGGTCAGAGCATCTTCTGTTCGTCTGTGATGCCACCAGTTTATTTTAGCTAATCACATCATCATTTCCTTGTGGAGTCAGCCAGATCATTACTATGTTTGAGTAGCACAGGTGATTTTAGTCAATGTGCTCACCCTGTGGGAGGGAGTCACCTGCCCATATGTTTGATTATGTTAGTGAGGACATGGCTGCATATTGCAAGAACAGTGTCATTGTGCGTGGAAGTAACAGGAGGTAAGTAGGAATCCACAGACTGAGAATTACATAGTGGGAGTAGCAGGGCCTCCAGTGAAATGATGAGAGACTCCACCTTGCTCACTTCTGCTGGCAGCATGCTGTTGATGGTTGTTCAATCTGTAACCCTCCCAATCTTTGTGTTTTCTGCCTTCATTTAAGTCAACAGACCCAACTGTCCTTTAACACACATGGTTACTAGCTTACTATCATTATACATATATTTTTGTTATACTGAGCAGATCCTTAGCATAGAGCTCCAGCCCTTACATCAGATTGTGGTTTCTTTTTTGGATCAAAAAATTCAAGCAACTTACTTATTATAGGTTTCCCACTGACCTCAGACTGATTCTTTAATTCAGTTCTTGTTTTCACTCCCAGATGCTTTATTTTTCAGAATCTTCTTTGTTTTGCTTTTTTTTTTGTTAAGTTTTACATTTTCAAAATATTTCGAGAGAAATCATCATTGTAGTATAGAAGAGATCTGATTCTGTGTGCTTGTTGCCAAAGGTTTGAGGAGATCAAAAACTATAATCATACATTATCTGCTGGCTCACCTCTGAAAGCTAATGCTTTAGCGTCTCATTTTTTGCTTCTCAATTCTATCATTAAAATTGTAAGAACAAGATTGCCTGCTCCAAGATGTCCATTCCTGAATATATTACAATATTAACTCTAAGGAAAAGCAGATGATGTTAAACTACATATATTTTGAAATGTTGTCAGCACATGGCACTGATTATTACAGCAGACAGTACAACATACGCCATTGTTCCTAACTGCTCTCACAATTCATGCTGTTCTAAACTGTTACAACAATTCATGTTCTATTTTACTTGTAAAATTGGAGTGAAACTTTGGTTACCTGAGTATAGTTTGATTACAAGCTTTCAAAACTTGTTTTGTGTTTTTATTCCTTCCTTCTCTTGAAAGGTTCCAATCTAATGTTAACTTGCACACCAAACCTATAAGAATCAGATAAATTAGATTGTACTCCAATCTTATTTATAGCTAAGAACACATCCCTTCACTAATACTAACATGCAATCTACCATATGATGCTGAAGAAACCCAACAGCTTGCCAGATGAAAATACCTAAGTCGTTTTGAAAGCAATCTACTGTACATCACGTACCCTATTAAAGTACCATTCAGACTGCAACTGTTTTTCCTGTTCATATCAATGGCTAACGCAGCATGTATCAACACTGTTATTTTTACTTTCAAAAATAAATAATTAAGTATGTCTCAAACTGAAAATGTTGCTGATCGCAGTAAATGAAAGTCCTTAAATTACAGCAAAATTGATCGCTTCAAGCCAGCAAAATTGCTACTCACCATTTTATCTTCCTGCAGTGTTTTGCAAAGTGTTTAAAACAGAAGAAATGTGGATGCAGGTGCATTGGACTGTCCACTTTACAAAAGTTGACTGTTTAATGAGCTCCAAAGGTACAGTAATCTGGAAGACATGATTTACGAACATCCAGCAGCAAGCCTAAGGCTCAGTCTTACCGTCAATATAGAACATGATTGTACTGTAATAACAACATACAGTGTAAGCACAATAATACGTAAGAAAACAAATGTATGTTATAACATTGACATACTTTTATTATATAAATAATGAATGCAGCACTTAAATAACAATTACACTCTTATCTCACCCTTTTGCTGCTAATATCAGAGTACTTGATTTTCTTTGTTCCTTTATACAACTTTCAAACAAAACAACTATTATAAAAGGAAAAGCTTCAGCAAACTGGGAACCTTCCCAGCCTGTTTTAATACCAATTATGAATTAGCTGTGGCGTAATTAACTTCCTCCAAATTATACACCAAGTAATTGTAGTAGACATGACTTCAGAATATATTTAGAGGTTCATTTAAAGTAAAGATTTTGCCAGGAGTCCCCAGGAGATTACAAAGAACTCAAGTATAATGTGCTGTAAAGGCAACAATTAGGACAGTGGTGTGCAAAGTATCATATAAAAAGTCATTGAACACCTAAAGAACAGTCAAAGTGATCATTAAAAGGGTTTTCTACTTATGTTCCGGATGACAGTCTTCAGCTTCTTTTCTCCATGCATACTTCCCCCATAATGGACAACAGATGATTTAGTTAATATGCAGCAGAGTCTGTATAGTAATTAAACAAGAACTAAACTCACCTGTGGGATGTCCCAGCGGTCTATTTGTGACATGAGCAGTTGGGATCTGCTTCAAACAGAATGTGGAAATTGAAAGATTTTATACAACGGTTTTCATTTATTCATTAGAATTGCAGGCTGTTGTAGATAGGAACCCTACAAAAATCATCTTGATATTGGGATGATTATGAAATTGCAATTTATTTTAATTTAAAAAGTTTATTGTTTACATCATAAAATTGAATATCTTCCCAAGAATTGTATACCTTTTACAAACTTTCCCTATACACATCCCCCCGCAAATGGTTCATAAATTTACACTGTGTTATAAGAGAATTCATGTGGGGTGGGAAAAAGCCGCATTCTATGCATGACATACATATTTTATTATAAGATATATAATTTGCTCTTAAATGTTCCTGCAGCGGGTGTGCACGATTTTGCTGGTTACTAGTCAGAAGCTTCTCTTGGCAACAGATAGACCCTTTTGGTTGGCTTCTGCCTTGTATCATGTTTACTGTGCTGCACAGTATGTATGGTATTGCATTTTTATTTGCAAAAATCTTTAAATGAAATATATGCTGTTTATAAAAATATAACAACTTTGAGTTTGTATTATATATCTAATCTGGATATATGGTAATCATGTTATTTGATTCCAAGTCTCATTATGAGGTCTCACATGATGAGGTTGATGGATCGCAATTTCAGACCTTGGTCTGAAGTACTTACTTCCGGTGACGCATTTCCGGGAGACGTATGATTCCAATTGAATTTCCGGGTTATATAAACAATACCAATGTAGGAAGAATAATACTAGCCTTGAAAAAGACCCCAGCTAGGGGTAGAAACCCATTGGCTTTGATGTCATAACCGTCGTCCTACTGCTGCTATAAAGGATGAGGTATTCCTCCATTATTGCGAACACCACCTGGATGCCTCTTTACATGCGAATACTATTGGAATCTTGGTACAGGCAATATCCTCATTGTTTTGAGGATTTTTATTTTTGATTTATTTTATTTCTGTGTTTGTTTTGTTTTATTTACATGCTATATCTTTATGAAGTAAAATAGTAATACACTATGTAGCTCTGTAGTCTTTTTGTCTCCATTTACAATATGGTGAGGATGAGACCTTCTTAAGAATTCCACTGCTTCATATCGTACTTTGCAAGTATTCAAGATTTTATCTTGTAAGCACATTATTAATAGGATATGGTCATATTAACACTGTTGGTGTTGAAGAGTTTTTTGGATTTCTACACCATTTTTCTTGGGAACTTTTGGTTGACTTTACAACAGAAGATATATATTATGAACATACTACGCTATATTACATTGTGTTTGTTTCCATGTATCGTTTTAGTGAACATCATAGAAGAATTAATTTCCTCATTATATGTGGACATCTATAAGTGTCATAGTCTCTTAGACCTATCATATTTGATCCAGGTAGTAATGTGATATGAAAAAAGATAAAAGAAGGGCATCCAAAAACCAGGTACGATCCACACGACATGTGATCACTTTAACCCTATATAGACTTCAATCATTATTGCCATCTATATCATATAAGGGAGAAAAAGGTCCCAGAATAGAATATCATGTATCATGCAGATTATATCCTTACATAGTGAATGTTCTATTATTGGTGCTACATAGATTATCTAATAATTTAAATATGAGTCTGTTAATAAGCAGAGTCTATTGTTCTTTTATAACTTTAAATGTTCCTGAGACAGAATAAAGATTAAGTTCAGGAGATCATGTCATAAGTTGCCTAAATGTAGCTATACGATGTAATACTTTTTTGGTAAAAATAACTATGTTGCCTTTTCAAACATTCTCTACCTATATATGTGATAATCTAATTATTGAAAAGTAGTGTAAAAAACAGTCTGTTTGCTTGTCATATTCTTAGACACTCCTCTGTACAGAAAATTTTATAATAAAGGGTGGCTATGCAATATAATTCTTTGTGGCAAATGCAAAGATGTTACTGTATCATTCATTCACCAACACTATATAAAATTACGACTCTTTGGCTGAAACTAAAGACTTTAGTAGGGAAAAAACATTATCTCTATATGCCACTCATAGTTTAGTATGCTGATTTTTTATATCAACTCTAACACTACACCATTGGTTATAGTTCAAATAATAAATTGTCACAAAAATGTATATTAGCGACCTCTTATATAAAAGTGAGTTTGTGAAATAGTGACTACATACTCTAACAACCAAGGTGTTTCCTATACTGTTATCTAAATATATATCTATATAAGATAATAGAGTAATAAAACAAAACTGAATCTTAGTTGTGCATTTTGTGATTATTATTATATAAATTAGAAAAGCTTACTAGATAGGCATGATAAACAGAGAAAATCTATTGATTGAAAATAAATGATTAACTATATCTAAATAATAATGCTATACCAACAGAGTGCCAATTAGAACCCTAGTGAATAGTGATATAATGTTATTAATCAAGGAATACTTGATTAATACCATCATTTAACTATTCTCTGTTTCTGAAATATCAACTGTATTAAAATATTATTAATGTAACCAGCTTTAATGATAACTATGAATTAAATTCATTATTCTTATGTGTAGTTAGTGAAAATTAATAAACATGTGAACAGGAACTTATATGAGTGTGAATAGATGTGATGCAAGTATGCCAGTATAAAGAAGTAAACAGATTAGAATTAGTGTAGCCAAGACATCAATTTCGGTGAGAATAAAGGAGACTTCAAGTAAGATTTATTACAGGTGGTATTTAGTTCCCTTCCGTCTACATACTATCTTTCCTGCTTCCAGTGATTGATGTTGGAGGGGTTGCGGACTGCGGGGTATCCTGTTGCACGTTTGGTGGAGTTGCCCTAGATTGCAACTTTACTGGCAGCAAATTCATTAACTGATCGAATCTGTGACACAGGTTAGGATACCTGATTCCCCTCTTTACTCCCTTCTCCCCAGACAGCTCCCTGACATCACCTGACCCATACAAAAACTCATTGGTCAAATGGTAAATGCTGCTAAATGTTTGATTGCCGCTCACTGTAAAAATACTGCCCCCCCCCCCCCCTTCCCCCCTCGACCTCAGCTACCATTAGCAAAATCCGGTCAATTTACAGAATGGAAAGCAGTACAGCTGTTCTCAAAGATAAACCAGAGTATTTCCAAAATACATGGTCTCCTTGGACAAGCTATTTCAATGCTGAACCCCCATTAACAACCGTTTGACACTTACCCGCTCCCATAAACTATGATTATTAGAGGCTTGGAATTTATAGTATATCACTATTTTTCTTCTTGACCACCGGATATATGGAACAATATGTGATAAACTCTTCTCTCCCTATCCCTCTTTTTTCCCCAAATCCCTCTTCCCTCATTGTTTGTCTTCCACCTTCCCCCAAGCAACAAAAATAAGAAAAACAACATTCTTGTTTCTTTACAGTAACATGCAAATGTACTCTGTGCTGTTTCGAGTTTTCTTTAATGTGTATTTTTTAAAGTGAAGTGTTTCACATATAAGTCATATGATGTCTCACTTTCACACCTATGTTGTTTTAAAAAACTTCAATGAAAATTAACTTTTCAAAAAAAACAAACAGTAAATAGTATGAATGACTCAATTAATACAATATGTGTTAATTATAAAGATTTAATATAATAACACTAATATATTGAATTTTGTTTATAAATTTCTTTAGGTGTCACTGGACCTAGCAAGAGATAAATTATATATGTATCTCTTAAGTGATTTTGTTATCAAACAGTATTATTAGAAACTATAATAACATATACTTCAGGTTTGGTAACAGAGAGTAATAGATGGTTTACTGTATATTGATAATTAAGGAGTATGGGTCCTTACTAATATGTATTTATAAAAAAGGAACAGCTGTTTGAGTTGTTATAATATAAACTACTGATTGTAGTAATATAAATAATTATAAGCAAAAATGAACGGAAGAGCTTCCACATCAAACTATCATAATAGGATCCTAATGAAAATATATTATTTTCACATTTTCTTTTTCATTATTTTCAAATACCTTTATTTTACTTCACTGATGTTATTAAATTTACTGAATACTGCAGGATGATGAATTACGATTTTTTAATGCATACCAAGATAGTCATGAATTTTTATTAATAACGATAAATTCTTGTGCACCCTATACAGTGAAACGCTTTATCTCATTTCTTGTGTTCTAGTTATTGTTTTTAAGCATCAGTTACGTCAAGTATTTAGACGGTCTAACTTTTTTTACTATGGAAATGGATATGCATTATTTTTGCATTTCTTGCATCTCTAGCCAGAAATTTAAAGGTAACAGATACATGTATCTATAGGTAAGCATACATGGCTGAAGTCATAGTCAGAAACAAAATATAACATTGAAAGCCTGAGCACCATATTTGGACTTTACTCAATGACCCATTTCTAAAAGGAAGCAAATGACATTTAAAGAATGCAAGCTGTTGGAAAGGAATCTGGAATGAATTGTACAAGAAACTTGTGCATCACAGCAGTGGAAAGCAACACCTGCTCACATCCGGAACCCTGCAACCAAACTCTGGGAGGCAAGATTGTAGTTCACTGATTCAGCTGGTTGCTAGGCAAATAGTTACAAGCTTCATTCAGCTCTCAGTCTGGCAGCCTCAGGTATGCATTCACCTACCATATACATGCAACTAATCATTCTGCATTTCTGATTGGTGCTGCTGTCTTTATAAACCTCTTCCTGGCAGAATGCCAATGCTGGTGATAGTTCCTGCTTAACCTAGTGTGCCTTGAATCCTGAGCTAGCCGGCTATCAGTGTTTGACCCAGAGTGTTTATAGGAATTGATGTCTTTTGCACTACTGACTCTTGGTTTTGTTAAATGGATTTGCTTTCATATCCCTACCTGCCCTAACTCCTGGTTTCTTTAAAGGATTCTGCTGTCTTCTCTACTCCTGATCCCTGCCTGCCTGACTCTGAGTTCTGCCAAATACATTCTTATTGCTCACTACCTTTTTCCGTGAGCTGACCACTCCATCAGACATTGCATTAACCCTTGCCTGTCTGGCTCAGAGTTCTGCTATTTACAGTCTGGTAGCTCACTACCTGCTGCTATGTGCTGTCCAATCCATCAGACATGTGCCAGCCTACTCCACATTAACCTTTGCCTGTCTGTCTCAGAGTTCTGCTAATATATCCTGGTTGCTTATTACTATCTACTGTATTCTGTCCTCTCCACCAGACAGTTGCTAGATCAACTACTGCTACTAGCCGAGCCTAAGTCCTGGGGGCATTTTTTTTTTTTTTAATCATGGGTTTCAATTATTTTTATGGACAATAATTTATACAAGGATATCAGTTTATATACAGACCTGTTTTTTAATATTGATCACATTTCATTTGCACTGAAACATGTTCTCTTTTGCTGATGCTTTTATGGACACCAATTTGATACAAGGGAACCACTTTTAATTTAAAACATAGATTAAAATTATTTTGCATATAATCATGTTTTACTTGGATGAAATCTATTTTAATATGATGAGCTACATAAAAGAGAATCAATTAATATAATTGTGGACTTTATTGTTTTGTACTGAATTAAGCTAATCATATATTTTTGGTACTATTGTTTTAATTAGGTGATAAATAAAAATAAACCTCTATGTGAAGAGGAATAAATACACATCCTGGGTTTGAGGCCAATTCTTTACAGCCTCTACCTTGGCTGAGGTTGGCAGTAACTCCCTCTCAACTGACAATATGTTCTACATATTTCAGGGTGTTCACAAACACATTCAAGTGATCAATATAAACAAGCACTACTCAGAAATTCATGTCACGTGCGATCTTCTTCGTAAACCTCTAGAATCATCATCATCACCATTTATATAGCGCCACTAATTCTGCAGCGCTGTACAGAGAACTTACTCACATCAGTCCCTGCCCCATTGGAGCTTACAATCTAAATTCCCTAACACACACAGAAAGACACATAGACTAGGGTCAATTTGATAGCAGCTAATTAACCTACCAGCATGCTTTTGTAATGTGGGAGGAAACCGGAGCACCCGGAGGAAACCCACGCGAACACGGGGAGAACATACAAACGCCTCACAGATAAGGCCATGGTCAGGAATTGAACTCATGACCCCAGTGCTGTAAGGCAGAAGTTCTAAGCACTTAGCCACCGTGCTGCCCGAATGAGGAGGGGCACCGACATCCCTAGAATAATCCTCAAGTAATTGCTATAAGTTGGTTTAAAATAGACTACTGGACCTCAAATTGCAATGTTCTTCCAGGTCATATGGGTACTACAAGAAGTGATCAATGGAGATTGCTGACAGAGGACTGGTGATGCTTTTCATTATCATACGTTAAAGCTCTAGAGTCCCCACACACTTCACTTGAATTTACTGCTAGCTGAACAGGGTTTGAAAGCTCATGTTTGTTGTGAGCAATGGGCCAAATCAATAGCCCTTCAAGGAAACAGGAAAGGAAGGGAAAGTCAGGGATGCTCTTTATTTACAAACTGAAATACAACTCCTGGTTCTATTTACTGATTTGGTTTTGACAAGTCATCTCTTACAATAGTGTTCTGTGGCAGAAGAGGTGCTTGACATGGTGAGGGAGCAACAATGAACAAGACACAAAGAACAGTGTTTTGTCCTGACAGCATCATTTGATCTAGATCTGTCTTGTTATTGATTTTTCTGAAGAGGAGATAGAAACCTGCTGGTGGGTGTGCTGTAACCACAGCTAACACCCTTCAGGTTTTTACCAGCACAGCAGGTGCAGCATCTAAAACTCACGTAAGACAAAGGAAGGCTAAATGCAGGTTTGGGGCCATTTCATCATTCACCTAATGGCACCATGCTTTCTATTCGCTTTAATGGAAAATTTACTGACATAAAATTGTTTCACATGTTTTCAAAATTGTCCAGTTAATTTGAAAATAGTAAAAAGATAAAGATAGCTTTGAGGCAATGCTAGTTGAGTTCTAGTTAATATATTAGAAATCAGAATTACAATATAGTTTGAAGGCAGGGGTGGGCAACTGGTGGCACATGGGCCGCCAGCAGTCTGCAAAAGCCTTCAGCCGTGGCCTCCCTGCTGACTGCTCCCTATCTCATCCTCTGCTTAATATGCAGAGAATTAGACAGAATGGAGGCAGCCGATATTGGCATCACATGGCCTCCTCTGCACTGTGAGGGGAGGTCACACAGCATACCCAGCATCTCCCTCTTTCACCTGTGCGGCCCTTTTGATGGCTGGGGGACCGCATCTCCAGCCCTCCAGATAAGCCAAGTTGCCCATTACATTTTTAAGGACTGACTCATTAGAAATGAACAAATTAATACTGAGCATACAAATGTTAGAAACTAGCATAAGTGGTATTGACAATATATAGAGTCCTAGTAACATTGGCCAGTACAGAGATCTCGAGACAGAAATGCTTTTGCAAAACAATTGTTTTCCAAAACAAATGAAATATTTAGTGCTTTATTTTCCCTAACCATACATTAACTTGCATATGTATGAGTAATTAGGCATTTTAACATCTTACAATTGCCTCAGAAAACAAACTGTATACTCTTCTGTAGATATATCATAGTCATTCTTGACAGATCAGATGATTTGGAAGAATAGAAAATACAATGATTTCATGAAACTCCATTTTAGTCTTTGTTTCAGAAGTAACAAAACACCATAATTTTACTTAATTGCAGACATTTAAAAGGAATAATTACCTGTACTGCATCATAAGTTATTAAAGGAGAAGCAAAAAGTATAATCATTTCTACAAATTGCATTTGCATTAGTACATGTTTGGATTTTGAATTGTCCAGAATTAAAAACTAGCAGGTTTAATGGCATTTAAATTTGAGATTGGGTTGACAAAAGTTTGAGGTCTTGGGATGGTTCTATCAATTTTTTAAAATGTTTTTAGTGTAATATTTTAAGCATTTGTATCAGTGACATCTTGTTCCTATGATAAGACAAGCTAATATCATGAATATTAGCTCATTCTATCCACAAATTTTGCTGCCTCTATTGTTGACAGGTGCACATTAATCAGCATGAAAAATCATTCAGATAATATTCATACAGATTGTCACCAACATCCAGCTTGTCCTAGATACAGCAATCTGAACAGCTGCCCGTGACTGGCATCACTTTAGTCACTTAGTAATGAATACACCTTTTCTGCCATCACAAAGGATTTATTATGGTGTATAGAACCACTTATTAATCTTTCACACTTAAATCATATACACATGTAGCATGATCCTCACTGGGCTTCGCAACGTCACAAAGAATTACAGAGAACACACTAGATTCAATTTATTTTATCTAAAAAATGATTCCAAGAAATAGTTACAAAAATTAATTACAAGACATACAATATGTTTGCACAAATAAGTTTCAGAAAATAAAATAGGCAAAATAGGAAATAAAATCAAAGTCACTACTCATTAGTTAAGACCTGGTGTGTGAGGGAACACAATTGAGGAAAACGGGACATTTCAGTCTTTAAACACCCCCTCATGAAAATGCACAGGTTATTGTCTAAGTGAGAAGATTTTAAACCTATTTTCCACATAGCTCTCACCCCCCACCTTCGGAGTTTAGCTGTCAATAAGGACAGATTGATCTTCCAAATGTCACAGGGCTTTTAAAGTGAGCTAGGGATTTCCTGAGATCAGGGATATTCACAGGACCTGATTTCCCACCTTTGCTCATTCTGTTTGGCTAGATAGTTTACAACTTTGAGGCTTCAAACTCCACCAAGATCCTATCTCTCCCCCTGGTCTGGCTATTTTCATCAGATTAATGACACTTACATAAGTTCAAACTCATGTCATCTAGCAAAACACACATTGAGATTGCATTCCAAGGTTACATACAATATACATTGTCATACAAGAATTAAACAGAGAATAAGAATCAGTCATTAGATATACTACATATTCGTCACACTGATGTTTTAGCATTATCTGCATAATGATTCTTCCAGGAAATATACAACAAATTCATAGATATTTAAAAGGATAAAATGACACTAAACAATGAATACACTGGGCATCATTTAGAGTTGGGTGCACATCCATCAAAAAATGCAGATGTAAAGGGCACAAATTATGTGTGTATATTCAGGTACATGCATATTGAGATATGCCCGATGAAAGATCATTAGCAATTGTGCCATGCCTATGTCAGGGCAATTACAGACAACTAATAACTAATTAAAAACATGCTATGGGCAACTATGTCCATATCTAAATAAGGCGCACAAATGTGTAGTATTAGCCACATTTTTTTAATTCAACCTACTGTATTTCACACTTCCTTAGAGTAAGCTACTTGTGGACTTTCTGCAGCATTTGTAAAGGATTCCCACCCAATAAACTGTGTTCTGTAATAATTTTATACTTACAGTAAATTACTTGTGGACTGTACTGCTATAACAGTAAATGATTCACACCCAATCTACATAGCATGTCCTGTGTTGTATATCTTCAATATATCACACTTAAAAAAAAATCACACCATAAGGTTTGCAAACAGACATAATATAATATATATTTACTAAACTGTGGGTTTGAAAAAGTAGAGGTGTTGCCTATAGCAACCAATTATTTTCTAGTTAGCATTTATATAGTGCATTCTGCAAACTGACAGCTAGATTCTGATTGGTTGCTATCGGCAACATCTCAGAGGCACTTGGCTGAGCCAAGTGCCTCTGTCTGAACACCCTCCTCTGACCCCCCACATGCCATTCTTTTGGCAAGATGCCACCTTAACTTAGCCATCCACTTTGTTTCCACATGCAGTCATCCACTAAACCAGGTAGCCCTCATATGTCTTCTATCCACTGTGTCAGATAGTCCTCTAAACAAAGCATTCCACAGTGCCATATTGCCCTCACATGCCAGTCAACAATTGTGCCAGATTAATCCCATATGCTAGATATTTACTGTGCAAGGGAGCCTTGTGACCTCAGACAGTCAGAAGTCCCCATATGCCACTACACTGAGCCAGCAAACAAGGAGCAATCCCTGTCCCTCCGACATGCTGTTACTGAGCCAGCGAGGTATTCATACCCACTTACTGATGCTGGACTGTGTCTATCATCTGTAGAGGCACTGGCAAACCATTTCAGTGATTCTGTATACAGACCTTCCTCCTTTCTTGATCCAGTGTGCTGTGTGGTGTGATGTGATGTGATGTAAGCTCAAAATTCGTCACATGACATCCCCCCAGCTCAGTTTGCCCTGTCTGAAGGTGGAGTTAACATGTAGATTAAGCCAATTAGAATGCTGGGGAACAACTCCCTTTCTAGTATGTTAAAAGAAACTAATGCATTAGTAGATGAAATTACATCTTCAGATTGAGATATTAATTATTTGCATTTCACCAATTTTAATCAATACAAACAATCTGAGTACAGTAATAAAATGATTGGCTAGTAAATTCCATCATCTGCAATTAATGTCATAGTAGTGTGTTTTTTTATGATAGTAAAAAGTATGGCAACATAAACAATGTCATATATCAGTTAACCAGTGACAAAATTTAAAATGTAAATTGTCATATGACTAATTTTATCACCAAATTCTCAAGCTTGGAAACATAAGATTTCACAACAATGACTGTTAAGTTGCTTTTAATGTTAACTTTAGCTGCATTTTAAGTCTTTTTAATATAATATTAATTTGCTATTTCTTTGCTAAATACATTTAACATTGTGTTTCTTTACCAAATTATAATTTTAAAAATATCATGCGATTAGAAGACTTAAAGTTAACTTATCATGAGACAGCAGAATGCAGAGTTATCATTATCGTATGACTCACAGTAGAGCAAAGCATTTCAGCTTGTTAATATCTGCAAATATGCATATAAATAATAATAATAATAATAATAATAATAATAGCCAGAGTGGATGATTTAATTTTGTTTCATTTAGAGCCACTTCAATATTTGCATAAAAACAACTGTAAGCATTTATATTAGCTTAATAGACTGAAAAAGTACAGAATGCCTTTCACTTTACTGGTGCCATCTCTTGCACGCACCTGGCCGTCTATGTGACGCAAAAGAGAGTATGATTTATCCGACCAGGCCACTTTTTTCCATTGCTTCATGATCCAGGTCTGGTGCTCACATGCCATTGAATGCACTTTCGGCAGTGGGCAAGGGACAGCGTGGGAACACAGACCAATCTGTGGCTACGCCCCTCCCCATATGTTCTGACACCATTCTATTATATCTAACTTTTACAAAAATTTGTGCTACAGTAGCTCTTCTGTGGGATTGGACCAGACGGGCTATCTTACGATTCCCATGTGTATCAATAAGTCTTTGGCATCCATGATCCTATTCCCAGTTCACTGGTTGCCCTTCTTGGACCACTTTTGGTAGCTATTAACCATTGCATATTGGGAATATGTCACAAGACCTGTTGTTTTGGAAATGGTCCATGTCAAATTCGCTCAAATCCTTAAGCTTGCCCATTTCTCCTGCTTCCTACACATCAACTACATCTACTGACCGTTCACCTGCTGCCTAATATATCCCAACCCTTGACAGATGCTATTCACATCACTTGCCAGTAGTTTTAAAGTTGTGGCTGATCGGTGTATATAAAATGTTGTATATTAAATGCTTACATTTTAATTAAACAAGTCACCGTTATACCTTCATTCCTCTGCAGCAGGTTAACATGTCTAACAAAACAATCAGACTGTTACTGACAGTCAGGCAGACTTGTTTTGCAGAAATATAGTGTGGAGTGGATGGTTCATAAACTGGGGCTGGGTCCGTAATCTCTCAGCAGCTCAGGCTTAGCTTTTTGTCCTGTATTAGGCACTGCCCTAATAATGTGGGAGGAGCTTAAGGTCTCTGTTGCGGAGAGAGGAGGTAATGCTTTACTGTTTATCAGAGCTGCAGTGGAATGTCAGGATAACACTAAACAATGGATTTTTGCCATCATGGTAAATATCTGAAGGTTTAAATGTTGTTGCTTAGTGATATTGTAAGACAAATTCACATCTAAACCACAGAGTAAACCCATAAGGCAGAACAGGAAAATAAACTAGAGAATAAAATGAAATAAAAATAATGTAAAATTGAAAACCCTACTGGGTCTACCATACGTTAAAGAGTAAATACAAATATGGTAGATAGTGTAGATTTTAGTATAGCTATCTTTCACCTAGGAATAAAAATTGATTTTGATATTTTGCTGTTACATGTTATTGAACTGAGTTATATGTTTTTGTCTTTCCACTGTACAAAACAGCGAAGTAATGATTTTCCTTTCAGAATGGTGTTTTAATGAGTGACCATCTTTTCACAGCAGTAAAGGATTCCTTATATTGTTTATCATTCTCTTTTGCTGTGATCTTCAAAGAAAAAGGAAACATATAAAATGGGACATGAAGGCATTATACATTTTCCTGCTAAATATCAAAGAGAAAACTTAAATTATGGCTAAAAATCCCATTCTGATCAGGCTTTCACTACATACATCCTCATAAAATAATTCTAATAAATATTCGCTTAAACTTCTGGCTTTTCCTTGTAAACCTTCAAACTAGTGACAATAATTGCTAAGACCATACTTGCCTATATTTTCTTCATCCCGGAGGGGAGGTTCAAAGAGCCCGTATGAGGGTTGTGAGAATACTATTTGCATCATCATGATAGTGATGACCAAAACGACATTACCTCTCAGAATCGGAATGGATGATTGACAATTACCTGTTCATCTGACACCACTGATCTATTCAAACACCACGTTATCAGGCCATTGGAGGGAGATGCCTATTGTGCCAATTCATTTCTTTAAAGTGCTGCAGTTATTGTTAAGGATGTAGGTGATGCCAAAATTAGCAATATTGTACACTTTGCCTCACTCATTTAATGATGCAAATAGCATAAAATCATACCTCTTTTTTACATACCTCTTGGCAGCGAAAAGAAGACAAGTATGAGCAACACTATACATGTACATGTATTATATCAATTATGCAGAATGTTATAGAGTTTAGTTTTCTAAGCAAAGATTTTTGCCGTAATTTGTTTATACCTTTGTCTGTTTGTTTACAACATAGACAGGATCCCAAAAATGGTGGGAAACACTTATACAGTACAGCGTGTAAATAGCCATTGGCTGTCTCTGGACTGCTAATAAATTGTAAAGCACTAGAGTTGAACCAGAAATTGCATGCTATACTGCATGAGCAGGGAAAAAAGGTGTACTAGCGGGGAAAAAATTTTTTGGGATAGAGAAAGTTGTTAGGAGACTGGAGTTTTCACTTAAGTTTTGATTAATCATAACTATTTATTGGATTGGATAAGTAAATAAGCCTTTTTCAGGATGTCAGACTTGTAGAAAGCTCCATTGATGTTTCAGCCCTTTTAATCAATTTCTTACCCACTTAGCATATAATTCCGGCTGAGGCTGATAAAGAATTTCTACATACTTAGAGACTGATTCAACCTGATTGGGGCTCATCAGTGGAAGATAAGCATTTTATGCTTAACATTCAAGAATGGAATAGCACGCTTTGTGATTGTTTTACTGTTAGACTGGTAGAGAAATTAATTGTTAGTATAGGTACCCATCAGAGTTCGGTCACCTTGTCACGGTAGATGGGCATTCACTGTTTGAACAAAATGTGTACCAAGAACATCATGTTTATTTAAGATATAATATAGCAATATGACAGTAGGAAAAGTTATATATCGCATCGGGTGGGCCTAACTTCTCCTATATTGTTAATATTTTCACAGATAAAGAATTAATATGTATCACTATGTTGATAATCTTTACAGAGATGGTGCACCCACACATTTGGATCAGAGACTACTAGAGTAAACATAAAGAGAAAGAAGAAATGTGTATATATTGGGGCACTCTGAGGACCATAGAAAATTAATATATTTCCCCCGATCCCTTATAGGTAGTGTCAAAGTCGAATAATTGGATGAAAGAAAGTATATTGATTAATATTGTTTTACCGTGCGATTGCGATCAGTACACCATGTGGCGCAATCGCACGATAAATAACGCATGCATACACTCGCACTTACACATTCACTTGTATATAGTTCATTTTTATTATAGTTCCAATCCACAGTTGTTTATGAACAAATGTTAATTAGTTTATAGTTAAATATTGTAATGTTATATGCACTTTAGTGATAGCTAAAGTTCAGGTAACAGGAAGCATGATATGTTTGGTATCAATCTAATCCACTATTTATCCGCATACGTGCAGTTCATTCGCCGAAAGGATAGCACATTCCGTATGCTAGTTATGGATGATAGGGAATAAATGGTTAGAATGATATTGTCTGTGTAATGCTAATAGACCAGTTTAAACTAGTCCTTGTCGGGAAAATTAGTATTCACCCTCTGGAGAGCTCACCTCCACCCTTGGAGGGTGTCGTTTGAACTGACCTATGGACTGCATTACACTGGACCCTCCTGAAGCCTGAAGCTATGGAGACATGCCAAGTCATCTGTATTGTTTTCACTGTATCACTGAGTGTATATAACAGGGGCTCTGGGACCAGCAGGCAGCCACATTGACCACAGACTTCAAGATTGATGACTGCATGCTGGACCCAGCATTGCGCAGCATATGTATCGGCTGTACTGTATTTATTTATTGAACTGTAATACTTTTGCTTTTATCTAAATAAATTGCTTGTGCTTTGGAACCACACAAATCGCATAAACAATAATTATTGGAAGATGATGAAATTACTTTAGTAGGTAGCACGGGTAACCTTAATATATATTCCTGTCCTCCCCCTCCAGCACTGACTGTATACTGCAGCGGCATCAGTATAGTCAATCTCAATCAGCATATAGTTATTTGTTATCTTTCAATCTAATGCTATCTACAGTATTAGTTAATAATTTTCTTTGACTCTCTCTTCAAGAGTTCCTGGTTAAGGTTCCCCCCTCTTAGACCCAATTTAATCTGCTCCATAGCGAAGGCTTGGAGACCATGGGGGTTGCCATCATGACATTTCAAAAATGGCCTAGCTACTGCCGTTAGTATTTTAAGGTTATCTGCATCCCTTTTGGCTCATTTAATATTTCCCACATGCTCCAAAATTATTTTCTTGAGTTTTCTACTAGTCATGCCCACATAGTGTAGGCCGCAAGGACAAGTCAAACAATATATGATATTCTGAGAGTTACAATTCAAAAAACCTTTAATTTTCCATGTTTTAAGATAGCAATCCTTATATTCCTTAGTTTGGGTCATGTATTCACAAAGACTGAGAACATCGATTCTAAGATTTGGATGATTGGTACTTTTTGCCAGGAGTGGCGACAGATAACCAATATCTTCCAGAAACATTGGGCGGTCCTTAAATCTGATGATGATCTAGATAAAATCTTAAAGGATAGGATTTCCATGAGGTAGTGTAGGCCTGGGGATCTTAGGGACCGGATTGTACATAGTGCCTTACCCTCCAAAATTGGAACCTCAGGGAGACCCTCAGGCTTCTACAGATGTGGCAATTGCCAGGCATATTATTTTGTTATTTGTTTAAAAATACTGTATGAAAGGAAATTGATGAATTTTAATGTACACCAATAAAGCTTGTGATATGTTTTAAATAAATTTTCTATGGTCCTCAGAATGCCCGGATATGTACACATTTCTTCTTTCTCTTTAAGCAATTTGACAGTGTATACTCAATTGTGTCTTAATGTAATTACTTTTTCTTCAGTGTGTAAAGTACACTCCTCCTTTCTTGTATTTTGAAATGTGACAACGATGACGCAACTCCTGTAGTTGTATTGGGCATTAATAATATGAAATGATGTATAAAAGATGAAAAATTGGGACACACAAAATAATTGAATTATATATGAGGATATGTGTTCATTATTATATAAGTACAAAATATTAGCACAAATGTTAGTCATCTTAGCCATAATGAATAAATCCACATATTGCACCATATGTAAATATGCATAGTACATGCATTTTAAACCCATACTTATTTGTTGTCCTAAATGTACATCATAACCTATGTTTACAAATATTCACTATATACTGTATGTATGGCTAGTTTCCAAATATTTAAGCAACCCATCCATTAAAGACACGTCTACATGAACACCAACGTAATATAAAGAATGGTTATGAAGCATATTTTGTTTCTGAACAATTCAAGAAAAAACACAAATGTTCCACCAATCATATAAGTTTATTGGAATAGATCAAGTAAATAAAAATTGGAAATATAGAAATATAGATAATAGACTAGCTCGCAAAGAAATGTTTTGGATATACCAATTGGACACACTGATTCCATATGGATTAAACAAGGATTTTAATTAAAATGTTTTTTATATAATTTCCTTTGTACCTGTTACCATTGATCTTACTTTTGCTTTTATTTGTGTCCTTTTTTCAACAGTTGTATTGCTCAACCATCAAATCTATAAGACGAATGAAAAACACGCAAAAAAGAATTTAACCTCTGCCAAACATTTTATCATGTCACCGATTTGTCAGTTCATTTGTGGAGGGATTGTTTATATGTCTCCATGGCAACTAGCGATCAGCAAGGAAACCAGGTTATTTTATTTTATTATTTTTATGTACAATAAATCTTTTATAATGTAATCATAGCTTTCGGAAAGATTTTCGCTTAGTGTCTAACAACTTATATAGGAATTTCATTCCCGTTCCTCGGTTTAATATCGAAACAAGGTTTGATTTATATATTTTTCACCAAAGCGAGGCTTGGCTAGTTATATCATGTGCTCTATCCAGAAATAGGCTTAAATCCATTTTTACTATCTCATAATGAGGCTTGGATTATTTATCAGTTTTATTCCTGATCATCGTTGCAAGGGAAATATGTTGCATTTCAGATTTACTATGGGAAATACTTGTTATCGGCAATGTCTGCTATTGTACCAATCTGTTTTATGTATACATTTTTTATATATATATTGTGCAAAAAGAAGTTGTTTGTTAAATTTGATAAAGTTCGAATGTTGACACATTTTGATTGGACAATTGTAATCATGTGATTGGCAGTAGGACACTATTTATATGTGAGACTACAGCTTGTACATCCGTTGGAGGTGTATCAAGTTGGGACATTGATGTTGGGGCAGCACAGTGGCTTAGTGGTTAGCATTTCTGCCTCACAGTACTGGGGTCAAGAGTTCGATTCCTGACCTCAGCCTTATCTGTGTGGAGTTTGTATGTTCTCCCCTTGTTTGCGTGGCTTTCCTCCGGGTACTCCAGTTTCCTCCCACATTCCAAAAACATACTAGTAGGTTAATTGGCTGTTATTAAATTGACCATAGTCTCTGTGTGTGTGTGTGTATGAATTTAGACTGTAAGCTCCAATGGGGAGAAACTGATGTGAGTGAGTTCTCTGTACAGCGCTGTGGAATTAGCAGCGCTATATACATAGCTAATGATGATGATGATTCATGTTCATAATCTCCTACTACTAACATCATACTTGGCTGGATGATTATAGTTTGTCCGGACTATCTAAAGATCTTTTGTCTGCGATCATTTTGCATAAGTTTGGTAGGAGTATTTCAGACTCTCTGTCATTTTATGTAATTGTATTTTAAGAGATGATTGAATAAATGTTTTATTCTATTTAGTGGGCATTGGCTTAAGATAAACATTATTTTTCTAAAAAGTGGATGAACTAATATTGGAATTCATCTAAAGACACATTTTGAGGCTCCTTATCAAGAATATGACTTGTAAGTGAGATCACATATAGTCTTTGTATTGATTAAATAAAAATGTTTACATTTACAAAACATTAATTTGCTTCACACAGGTGGCACAAGGGCTTTATGTGTAGCATCAAATTCCACATGGTATTGGAAACTGAGTAATGTTGTAAAATTGCTTATACGCATGTATCTTTCCCGTAGATCAGATGGGTGTCTATGTAAAATGTATTGTGATCTGTGATGTTTCCTTTACCTTTTCAGTTAGCACAGTGCCTCCACCCTGGTCTGAGTGCAGTAGGCTCTTCGTTGGGTAGTGTTTTTAATAAGTAACACCAGAGGGAGACCAAGTAACCCTCCACCTCCTACTAATAAAACCACAGGCACACACAGAAAGAGATAGCAATAGGCATATTGGTCTTTGAAAGCCATGCCTGCACTTTTATTGATTAGGAACATGCTCTCAAAGGATTTTTTTATGTCTGATTAAACATATATATATATATATATATATATATATATATATATATATATATATATAAATATAGGTGAAATATAGTAAATGTACAGGACTACAATACAATACCTTAACCCTTTCTTACCCTAGATAAGAGGTACCTCTACCTTAAATGCTTACTTGCAATTATTCTCCAACTGTAATAATGTCTAGCAATAGCACATTCTCAACTCAACACAAGTGTATCCACTAACTTAACATGTTATACATCAACATATGCATATTTAACAACAAAAAGCAATTAAGCGGTCTCTTATGAGGAAATTAATGACAAGCAAATATCTCTCCACTTCTCTATCTCAGAAACAGTAGACTATGGTAGAAAAGGCTCCAGAATAAAGTCGCTGGTGTCAGTTTTCCTTAGCTTTGTCAAACATAAATCTCTTTTAATGGTGACACACTGTAGTATCCCTCACTTTTCCAATAAGCACAATCTCTAGTCTGTCTTTATTTTGACGGAATATGACTTGAAGAAGTTAGGTGTGTACACACTTTTCTCCTTGAGTCGTCCTATTACACAGTCCCAGTGCTGCAGTGAGCTAGCTCTTCTCTGTACTTCACTGCAACGAATGTCACTTGTCTGAGGTAAATTTTGTTGTTTAGTGCAGATTTTCACAAGATATCTCAGTCTCTTATCCCTATTTATCTTTTCCTATCACTAGTCCTGATAGTTTTTCACAGTCCTGCAAAGCGATATACAAATTATCTTCGGGCCTCCCCACCAAGTCCCTTTCTACCTAATAACAAGATTCACAATACACAGTCACACCAAATAATAAATAAACAGGGGTTACTTATCCATTTAGATTCTGTATTCTCCTCAGACCTTTTACAGGAAATTTCAGCTGTTTCTCTCACAGGACAGGGTTGACAAGTTTGACAGTGCCAATCAGAAAGTGCAGAAATCCAGAGAGGTCCGAGAGGTCAGAATAGCCAAAGTCAAAACCAGGTGAGCAAGGCATCAGTCACAATTCAAAAGAAGGGTCAAATAGCAAGAAGGACAAGCAGGAGACGCTAGGGCGCTGGAGACAGGTAGATCTGATACTCTGGCAACCTAATGGTGTCAGAGTCAGGTTAAAATACAAGGTGCTGAGAAAGAAGCATCCTGTTGCCTAGCATGCGCACTAATGTGCATGCGCCCAACAGCGCCCGGATGGCTGGGGAAGGCTGCATCCCTAGCAACTGAATGCCCCAGGCCAGAAATGACAAGCGGTCGTCCCTACTGCATAGCTGGGATGCGGGGACGGCGCCTGGCAAAGGGTTCCTCACCCAATGAATAATTTAAAAATTTAAGAGAGGCAGGAATGGATGTGTGGTCTGTTTCAATACTTAACTAGAAGCAGGTTTTGACAAACCTACCACCACAGCTGCCGTTGTCTGGGAAGACCTAGATGCATAGTAATGTAACATCGGCAACATATTGGTCAGCGGTAACATTGCTGTCTGTATGATTATTGGAGGCTCAAGGTCACTCTGACAAATCTTCAGAGATCCCAGGACAACATGAGGTGGGAGCCTGAACTAGCATGTAATCTGTGACAGGCATCCCAAAGAAGCTTAGGAGTGGCCTGTAGATGCGGCCTCTATATCTGGGCCTTCACTGCTGCTGATCTCCAAAAGGAATTGGAACAAATTCACCATTATGACACATGAGCACAAATAATAGAGGCATGATGTTATGTTTATGGAGTATCCAAGGCAATTCATAAAACCAAACAATATACATTTAATAAAAACTGTAAACATTACCTAACATTAGAGCAGGGACATTCTTTCACACATATAATACTTCACACTGTTATTGTGTGTTTTTAAGCAAGTGTATATAAATAGTCAGTACATATAAGTATGACATCCCTGCAGCATATATAACATGTGTGTCATTGGAAGTAACCTTAACAGACAACTAAATTTAAAGATATAGATTTAACCTCTGTGATCCTACAATGAACGGCCTTAACTTAATCAGTAAACAAATATCATGCGATTCATTATAGCAACATTGATCATTTTTCAAAGTAATTCTCTCTGTTAAAAGAAATACTGATAAACTACAGGTATGTCTGTGCTTAAAAGGCGATACTTATAGACAGACACATGTTTTTATGTCATGACACAGATACGAGGCATCTTTGCGGCAGTGATCAATAATTAGCTAAATTTAATCAAAATGAGCAAAAACACATTTGTTCAAAATTGTTTAAGCAGCCCCAATGCTACAACCTTGGCTGCGCGCCACTTAAGCAGGGGCACAAAGAGTGTGGGAGCCCCATGTCATAATGTGATACCATCTCCAGCCTAGTCAGCATATGGAGGAGTTCTCTAGACAAAACGGATCTGGCAAAGATGTGGCTGACAGCCGCCTACTAAATAACATTTGGGTGGAGTAAGGTATTATGACGCTGATTAATCCGACAACACTTGCCTCAACATCATGACACCGAATCCGGCGCAATAACGTCAGTTACATCTGCGACGCTGTTATCGCTGCTGTTAAGGGGGTAATGTAAGTATGCGCCCATGTAGAATGTGCAACGCTTTGTAAAGTACATTGTACATGCCCGCATACTTACATTACTCCCTTAACAGCAGCGATAACAGCATCGTGGATGAAAGCGACGTCATCAAGTCACGCCGGATTCATGCTTCATCGGTATTGGTTCCAGTCGCTTCCCACAACTGTCATCATCGTTCCTCGTCGGCAAGGAGCCCTTCGATGTCAAGATGTCGGGGTAAGTGTTGTTGGGGTAGTCAGCATCGATATGCTGACTACATCATATATGCTGACTACATCAGCTGACTACACTACCATTGATATGCTGACTACCACTGCAGCACTTGAGCCTTTCCTGCCACCCATGAAATGGATGGCAGGATAATTGGTTATAGTGATGATATTTTAAAACACCATTGTGGAACTACAACATTGTTTATCCAAAATAGTACCTAAATCCAGTGGTAGTCATATTTCCAACGTAGACATACTGACAGAAAATTTCCCCAACACAGATACAATACCAACATTATGATTATCGACAGAGAAAATGCAGACAGCCACAATGCCGACAAGAACAGCGCCGGCAGTAAACAGTGATAAAAATAAATAAATAATTGTAAAGAAAAAAACACATGCCCCCACCCCCACCTCCCCAGTCACATTAACCCTAGTGCTTCCAGCCTAGTGCACTGGCCTGGATACCCTAGGGAATTAGGTTTGGCAAAAAAAGTGCTGGCAGCACTAGAGTTAATGGGTGTAGGGTAATAAATGGTTAAAAAAAAATGAATGGAATGCTATTTTACATTGGTGAACTATAGGTCCCAACAAGCTCAGGCTGCCATGAACACTCTGTTCATGCTGGTATTTATAGTACTAGCCAGGCAGCTAACAGCAAATCCAATGGTGTTACCTGTCCTGCAACTATGGTATGCTGCATAGTGTGGTCTCATGGTGGCAGCTGACAGGGCATCTTACAGCATCAGATTTGCTGTTAGCTGCCTGTCAAGAAAAAAGAGGTGCTGGAGCCTGAAGAGACGAGGACCAGAAGAGACCATGGTAAGTGCTATTTATTAAATATCAGGGGGGAGGAGGAGGTGATACATTGGCTGTGGACAGCGAGGGGTTATTGGTAGTAAATAAATGGCAACTGCTTGATGGTTGTGGGAGGTGGGTGATAAATTGGCTGCAGGGGTTGATGAATTGGCTAGATAGGGTTAATAAATTGATTGATTTTGACAGATGAGGTTAATGAATTGAATGGGGGAGTGATGAATTGGCTAGGGGGTTAATGAATTCACTGGGAGGATTAATGAATTAGCTGAGGGGTTAATTAATTGGGGGGCTGGGGGGAATGGTTCATGCCTTGGCTGAGGGGTGATGAATTGGCGAAAGGGTGATGAACTGGCTGGGGCAATGGTTAATAGATTTGCTGGGGGAGTGATGAGTTGGCTAGGGGGTTAACAAATTGACTGGGAATATAAATGAATTGGGTGGGGGTTTAATGAATCGGGGGGCTGATGTATCGGCTGGGGGAATGGTTAATGACTTGGCTGAGGGTGATGAATTGGCTGGGGGTGATGAACTGGCTGGAGGGATTGGTTAATGAGTTGGCAGGCCGGGGTGATGATTTGGCTGGGGGGAATAGTTAATGAATCGGCTGAAGGGGGCTGATGAATTGGCTTGGGGAATAGTTAATGAATTGGCTTGGGGAATGGTTAATGAATTGGCTGAGGGTGTGATGAATTGGGTATGGAGGATTAACGACTTGGCTGGTGAGAATGGTTAATAAATGGGCTGGAGAGAATAGCTAATGAATTAGCTGAGGTGGGCTGATTAATTAGCTAGGGGGTGATGAATTTGCTTGGGGGAATGGTTAATGAATTGGCTAGGGGTGATGAATTGACTGAGAGGGCATGATCTCTATATTGTATGGCAGTGAAGTGGGTGCTCTCTGTGGTCTCAGCGTTCACTAGAATGCTAAATTCTAGACAGATGGGTCTGGTATTATGTTAGTATATGGTTATAAATCATTTTCATATATTTTATTGCCTATAATATGCCTATACTAGGGGGTTGTTTTATTTGGTCATAATGGAGTGTTTTGTTCTGTATCATTCAGGGTTTGTTAACATTTTGCATTATATTGCAATTTTTGCACATTTTCAATACAGGACTCCAAGTTTCCAGTAGCCAGTAGTCAGCCAACTGACAACAGTACTCCAAGAACAAGCAAGAGAGAACAGCAAGTAGTCTACTCTGCAAGATCAGGTCAGAGAGAACGGCACATTTTGTCCAACTTTGAATGCAGAATTTTATTGTAATATTGGTGGCTGGAACCCTAAATTAGGCCCTGTAAATATGAAAATACTTGCAGTAATCCTGTAACTTCTTAATCGCAAGCTAGAAGAAATAAGAATTCCCACAAACTTTCCTGAAACTCTCCGCTCAGCTGAATAAGTGTTTTGTTGACAAATTAGCAGGAAAGCTACACAATGAATTAGATCTGCTGTGTCTCCTTCCAAGGATCCTATTTTATTTGCGGGATCTTGATGTATCCAAGTTCTTGACTGACCATAGTAGCTGTAATAGACGACAGTAAGTGTAATTTATACAACAAACTTCCTTACAGCTCTCTGCTCCGGTGCCTTGGAACAAATAAGATATGTTAGCAGCAAGTCTACACAATGAAATAAATCTCCAATGTTTCTATATAAGTATCCTCTTGTGAACAAATTAATGGATACCTAATAGAATAGACCTGTGTTTAAATTAATGAAAATGTATCGAGTGCTGGGATATTAAAAAGTGCAATGAGTAGTATATTCAACTTAACATGATTCATTACTGTGTTTGCAATTTCTTCCGAGGGAAATAGCATATAGTTTGAGAATATATATTGACCTATATAAATAAGTTCAATCAGATCAAACCCACCTTTTCCTTAAAGCCTTCCAGTCTCATGCCTAAACTCTGGATACTTTGTGGCGCCCTATAAATAAAAATTAATAATAATAATAATAATAATAATAATCATAAAGTCAGTAACAAGCTGATTGCCTGGCAGGGAATGACAGGCAGAGCAGGTTTAAATACAGTTCGAGAGTTCAACTATAACCTTCTGTGATGTCACCAATCACCTGATTGCATTGAAGTTAACTTGCGTCAGCTGGGGTTTCCATGCTGTGAACTGACAGTTGAATACTGAGTCCTGCCCCTAAATGCAGGATTCCTGAAAAACTGAAACTGTCCCATATCAATGACTATCTCAGATAGTTACTGTAGCAATATAATGATAGCAAAGATATACTGTTGTGGACAAAAATATTGTCACCCTTTTTTTTCTAATAATGCACCATATCTTCCAGAAGATGAAATTAAAACATATCTTGGTATCCACATAGACATTGCATCATGAAATCTGGAGATTATCAAGCCATTTTGGAGCACAATGACGAACCCAGTGTTAGAATGCTGTATCTCTGTCAAATGTCATGGGTTTTCCAGCATGACCCAAAACACACTTCAAAAAATGGTTCAAGAGAATAAGTGGGACTGTTCTGTAGTGGCCAGCAATGAGTCCAGATGTAAATCCCATAGAACACCTGCGGAGAGATCTGAAAACATCAATTAGGGGAATGCAGCCTTAAAATCTGGGAGAACTATAGGGGTTTACACAAGAAGCATGGACCAATTAGAGAGGTGCAGGATGCTCTTCCATGACTATTGGAAGTTATTAGTAGTAGTTTTTTTGACCAAAGGCTGTGCTACCAAATATTAAGTCTAGGGTGTCAATAATGTTGACACTGCCATTTCTTTTCATTCTCTAATTTGAAAGGATATACCGTTTTAAATTCAGACTAATAAAACAAAGGTTTTGTAATATTAACAGAAAAAAGAATTGTGGAGACCAAATGCTGGTGTTAATTTTAACTTATGTTTAGAAAATTGTGAGTTATTTGAAAAAAAAAGTGCTAGGGTGCCAATATTTTGACCATGACTGTATGGAACTCATAGCTGTAGTGTGTCTCTCATTGTATTTCTTTGGGAAGCAAATAGCACAATATATTCATTTGATAAGAATTTTTCTCACAGAAATGTTTTTAGATACACATTCAGCTCTTATCTTATGTTGCATGTGTGAAAAAAGGTTTTGCTAGATCCTTGCTCAGAAGTGGGAATATAAGTATTTTCTTAGATAATGCTATCCCAAGTACATAAGATAAGGCACCTGTTTTTTTTCCTTTTTGTGCAGCTGTTTGGAAATGGAAAGTTTTTTATTTTTTTATCAGTTCAGGGTGATACTAAATTTGCTAAACATTATATACTTTGATACAATACATATAGATGTAATGCTACTGCCATCTACTGACTTAAATTAATATCTAATTTAAATTATTTTCTATTAATTTTTATATCACACAAATTGCAATTCTACCATGCCCATACTTATTTATGCATTGATGCTGCTTTATAAATATGCATGATAGACACTGCACTGTAGCACTTTAATCATGCTGTGTTTATACACTCTCTTGCAATAAAATGTTTCATATGATGAAACGCTTTTCATATGAAAATGAAAAGAGCAGACGTATAATGCTTCTACAGCCTGGAACATATAGGCGTTAATAACTAAACATGATAACCAGAGGACATGATCATAATATATTTTTATTCCACAATAGTTAGATACAGGACCAGACTCCTAGCTAGTATTATATAATAATTAATATGATCACAATAAATTCAACCTAATTTCAAACAAAACTGTTCTTATGGTGACAAGTTCAGGTTAGGGGAGTTTTTTTATGGCCTATGTTATGCAGTATAATGCAGTGTGCGTATCAGGTTCTCTTGCTCAGTTAGAGAATCTTCCAGGGAGCCCATTGGACGGGCAGTGATTTGGCATCCCTGGCCCTCCAAGATAAATGAGCAGTCAAAACAGTATGGTGCCAGATCTTCAAGTCAGCTCCCAGCTACTCTGATAATTTTGGCTTCCTTATTCCAGTATATTCCACATATCACTATTACCTCAGTGTATTCCTAGTATTATCATTTATCCAGTGTATCCTGGTATTATCATCTACCCAATGAATTCCATGTATCATCACATATCCAGTGTATTCCATTAGAGTGGTTGAAGATAAAAAGCTGAGATTTAAACATACTGAGTTTGAGGTGGCGTTCGGTCATCCAGGTGAAGAGAGCTGAGAGACTGTTGGACACATGGGTTAAGACAGGAGAAAAAGTAGATCTGAGTGTCAGAAGGATAGAAGTGATGGTGAAGACTGAAGAAGTATATGAGATAACCTAGTGACTAGTGTAAAGGAAGAAGAGTAGAGATCTGAGAAGAGAACTTTGAGGGACACGGGAAAGGGAGAAGAGTAAGAGTGAGAGGTGGAGACACTGAAGGAGTGACTAGAGAGATAGGTAGGAGAACTAGTAGAAGGCAGTGCCATGAATACCAATAGATCAGAGAGCATCATAGAGGAGAGAAGAGAGGGATCAAGGAGAGGTGACTAGTATGAAGGTGAAGAAGTGGCCTTTAGACTAAATTAGGAGTAGATCATTGGTCAAATTGATGAGGGTGGTCTTCTTGGAGTGTAGAGATTGCAAGCTGGACTGTAGTGGGTCAAGAAAGGAGGGAAAGGTGAGACAATAGTACAATGGATTGAATATAAGCTGTGTCAAGACTAGCAAAATGACTGCTGAGATCCCATTTTGTTATTTTGGTACTTTCATGTGTGTATAACTTTAAATGCAAGTAACCAAGTGATTTCACAATATTTATATAACCAGTGATTTTGCAATGCTTATATAAACAAGGTCAAACCAGAGACGTCTTCACATATTTTGCTAGGGTGGTATCTTTGGACATACTGCTCATGCTTAAGCTTCTTATCAGTATTAAACCAATAGAAAGTAAAAAAAAAATCATGTTTATACCTTATATGCAAATTATTTCAGGGACCCTTGTATCCTGGTCCATAAAAGCAAAGTAACTATGACATAACCCTGCTTCAGCTTGGACAACTGCAGGGGTGCCAAGTACTCTGTGTGTTTCCAGTTTGTTTACTCCTAACTTTTGGACTTGGAAAGGAGGAGCCCTAGGACAGGACAATCGGTGACTAAACATATTTACTGGATCAATCTATTGGGAGCAGATAAGTAACACTTTTATTTACTTTCTCTATTATATTTACTCTTTTGTATTATATCTTTCACAAAATAAACAATACACTTGTCTGACAGCCTTAGTGTCACGTGTTATTAATCCACTGTAATCCAAACCTATTGTTTTCCACTGAGAGCACAAGCTTTTCAAGAATTTGAAATGGCATAGAATGAGAGAGATGGGGAGTTAGTTAGAAAGGGAGGATGGGTCAACATTTCATGATTTCTAGAGAATCAGAGCGGAAAAAGTATGATTGTATGTGATGGGGAATACACCAGTGGAGAGGGTGAAGAGGTGATCAACGTGGTGGCAGGCTATTGGAGAGAGGGAGCAA
Organism: Mixophyes fleayi; assembly: GCF_038048845.1. Taxonomy (NCBI): domain Eukaryota; kingdom Metazoa; phylum Chordata; class Amphibia; order Anura; family Limnodynastidae; genus Mixophyes; species Mixophyes fleayi. The sequence continues at coordinate 311,152,485 of NC_134403.1, read as the reverse complement.
AGAAACTGTGTGAATGAGACAGGATAAGGGAGAGAAAAGGACAAGGGAAGAGAGATCAGTGGTAATCGCTATTATGAGGCTGGTTACCCCGACAACTAATATGTTGACAAAATAATTGCGATCAATGACAGCCACGTCGGAGATCTTCTGTGTTTTTATAATAGTAAGTCTATATTTTATTTATGTCGGAATCATTGTATTCAGAATTATTTTGCCAATGTATCAGTTTTCGGGGTAATCAGCATCGTAATTGCATACAGCACCCTCTCAGATTAGTAAGCTATTTAAAAATAAAGTAGGTTTCAGTATACTTAGCAAACATAAATGAAGTTTATCATGCCTTTTCATTTCTGACAAAATACTGCATTGAAATCCATTCTTCAGTTATATTGGGTTTTGGGCCACAACAAGGTCAACCTCTTCTTTCACTGTAAAATTCTAACAGGCCTCATCCACCCATTACATAAATAAGGCCTAATTGGTGTCACAAACAACTGTCTCAGCCTTTATGCCATCTGAAGCCTAAGTGCCTGGAGTAATATTTGCTATAAAGAAAGTGCAAAACAAGAAACTTTTCCCGATTGGCTTGGTTCTAAAGAAACAAGCAAGGGTTAATCTGATGATATCTTAATGAACATTGATATTTCACAAGTGCTGGAGGGAAAACCTGTGCTTATATGATTAAGTCAGTGCAAGGATCCCTAGCTGGAAGATTGAGTCTCTCAGACCATTGTCCAGAATTCCTGTTAACTGCATCCTGATTGAGCTCTGTATTGACTACTGCTAATAGCTTCCTGACATTCTGACCATGCATTGTTTGACTGTAGTTTTTGTGTACTTATGCATCTTGCTACTATATACTGCTGGGCCAGCATTGTACCTCTGTGTACTACCTAAGCAGTGGCGCATGCAGGGGGGGTTTCTGGGTCTCCAGAAACCCCTCCCCTCTGCTAAAAAAGTGCCCTACATAGCAGCACTGTATTATACAGCAGCCGCAGCGCTGTCAAAGAAGCGTCTGCCGCGGACGCTTCTTTGACAGCGCCGCGATTGTTGTATAGTACAGTGCTGCCTAAAAGGAGCTGCTGCGCATGCGCGGCAGCTCTCTCGCTTTTTTTTTTTGGTGGAGGGGAAAATTAAAAATCCTCCGTGCACCCCTGCTAAGGCTGAGGGTTTTATTGAGCTACTACTGTACTTCTTTCCTGCTTGGCTTTGATTGGTTGCACCTGCTACTATCTAATACTGAATTATTGCTGTGCTCTGTTACTGCATTGGCTGTGTCCAGTTCCATATGTTGCTATCTTTCACTAAACTATTTTTGTGCTCTGTTCCTGTATTGGTTGCGTCCTGGATAAACTTGCTGCAGTCTAGTGCTGTACTACAGTTCTAGGGCCTGATTCATTAAGGATCTTAACTTAAGAAACTTCTTATTTCAGTCTCCTGGACAAAACCATGTTACAATGCAAGGGGTTCAAATGAGTGTTCTGTTTTGCACATAAGTTAAATACTGACTGTATTTTCATGTAGCACACAAATATCAACTTTAAATTTCAGTGTACAAATAAGCTATGAAGTATTAGTTTGCTACATGAAAAAACAAGTAACAGGGATGTACCGTACAGCAGCTTTTCAGCAGCTTCCATCTTCATTGGGACTAATGATTACCATTCAGGGTCTGTGAGTGCATTCTGTTTGATTCAGTGTTAGCATGAACTAATGTGTTGACCAGCAACAACTTGTTTTTCTTTTGTGCTGCTAGTTACATGAAATCCAAATACTGATATTCTTTGAATTATTTGCAGCGTATCAAGAATATGAACTGTGCATATACATATCTATAAATATTTACTAATAGAGAAGTGTCAAGTAATTATCTATGTATTATGATTCAATTATACTTCAAGCCTAGTTGAAGTTCTGTTCTATCTTAGAAAAATAGCATTATATTTTTACATTTTTTTATTAACTTTTGTTATTTTTTTCTTGCTATTGTAAATAAAATGTTTTTCCTTTATACAATTTTGTCTCTCTTTTGTAATAGTCACCGTTGCATCCTCAATTTCACAAATTCACTGTTTCTCTATTGAGAAATTAGGGTATCAAAAAGTTTGTTTACCTATGACCTGATGATTTTTGCAATTTCACTTAATTTTGCTGAATACAATTTCTATGCTTCATAAATAGATGAAAATGAAAGTGTCAAGCTATTACCATTACTGGTACAGCCACCTGACTGGGTTTTGGGCTTGTTGGATAATGCACTCATGTGGCTTGTCAAGAGTGATTGATGGACACATCGGCATGTGTGCATCTGTGGCTGGACATCTAGTTGTGCAGCTTGTACAAGGATGGCTTACATGAGCATGCTCAAGAGAAATGGAGAAGCATTATGTGCCTAGATATGTCCAGAACACATGCTGTGCCAGTAATAGGTCCTTCTAGATTCCTCTATGTACTGTTACTAGGGTTCTTCTGGTGCTTTCACCCTGCCTGACTCTTGATTTTGCCTATTACGGTACAGTCTCTGCTTAGCTATTGTTGACCTTGGCTTGACCCTGTCCTTATTTTTGGATAAAGATTTGTTGCTGCATCTGCCTCACTATACCTGTCCGTACATTAACTTCTGTGGGACTAAATTTATAGCTATTTTAACCCTGTGATTTCCTAAGTCTGGTACCCTAAATGCCTTGTCAATAAACATCTCTAACACATGAATAAGTCCTGGGGGCTACTGAATATTGATAAACACAACTATTAAAGGTATATAAGTGATTGACCACATACTCAATACTAACGGATTTTACAAAAAGGATAAGATGCAGGAAAAAGGGAAACATTAACAGAACAAAATATCACCAAGACTAGCATGGCGGCTAGTCTTACAGTGCATAGTCTGCCATTCAATGAGCCAGAATAGTGCAATATATTCACAGGGATAGGGTCATAAATTGCATTATTGCCAACATCAGGTTTTAGGTACACAGGTCATACAAGGACAATGGTCATTGATACAATTTTGAATTTAGGATAAGAACTATTGAATTTAGCACACACACGGACAATGAGAACTGTTTACTAACCAATGCAATGTTGAATTTAGAATAGTGAGAGGCAATAAACAATGGTTGACATCCTATGGTAATGTTGAATATGGACATAGACTCAGTAAATAAAAATGTATACAGCTTAATTATAATGTCTAAAGTTAGTATTGTATTGGTATTGATTGTTTTTGAGCAAAACCCTCTTCATTGGGACAGCAACAATCATTGTCCTCAGACCTCTTTGCTGCCTACGCATATCCTATTGCACAATGAGTCTCTATGGGAATATGATGGAACAGTGATATCAGTACAACAAGCGATGCGGTTCCATCTCTCCACTACAAAGCAATACAATGCAACCACTTTTGCAGTGACATGCAATGGCTAGTCTCGTCGAATTGCAATAGCACCACACACAGGGAAAACAATTTATAAGCAATTCAGATTGATTTATTTGGCCAATATTTTAATTTATCTTGGTACATCTCGCTGTAAGGGAATGAGGGCTGCCAAAGGTAAAGAGCGCCATAACCTGATGATTTGTGCTAATATTACCCTCAGGATTAAACAAGCAGTGTAACATTCATTCATAGATAAGGTCTATTTAACAGGGGGACGAATAATAAATATAGCATATTGTAGATCTGCATGCTCAAATAGGGCACGCCCTGCACTGGCGATAGTTCCACCAATGCTCCCATTATTTTAATGATTATACTTGGGCAAGTTGTAAGCAGACTAACATGTGAGCATATATAAGGGTGATCAAGTACTCAAGCATGCATTTCATAAATTACTTTTAGTTTCTGATTTAAAATTGTCAATTAGTTCCCAATACATTTTCTGTCCTCAATTATCTCTAGGTAACCTTTAAATACTCTTGCGTGATATGTTTATCAAACCTTTTTACATACCTACCATATATTCATTTCTAGTCTAATTGTCTCATGCGTAATAACTTACTCATATTTATTTCACTAGTCTGTTCTCTGCAATACAGGCATTGTGTTTCCTAACCCACAAACCTCATTTAACAGAACAATATGTGACAAGGAAGAGAAATGCAATGATACTGATATAAATCAAATCAAGACTGTGCTTTAGGGCACGTAGAAATACATTGTACCTGCCAAGCTAATATTTAAGTGAAATGGTTATCATTTACTATGAAACAACTGACTTATTATGCAGAGTGATATGTGTATTAATTTTAAATCACTGTGGGTGCATGTTAGCAGGGAGCATTTTATTATATATGACATAGTGCTTCCTGGAGATATAAATAATCATACTCAGCCTGAGGGAGTTTGCAACTTGATATTTTGGTATTTGAGGCAAATAGATATAATTTTACTTGCTCTGGGTATATTGAAGGTTCATATGTGTCATTTATATACTAGGGCCTGATTCACTAAGGAAAGTAAGGCAAGAAAAGAAGTATGTTTGTTCCTGAACAAAATCATTTTACAATGCAAAGGGTGCAAATTAGGTTATTATTTTGCACATAAGATAAATACTGGCTGTTTTTCATGTAGCACACAAATACTTGATAGTTTTGTGCTTACTCTGATATTTAAAGTTGATCTAGGACATACCTTACCCCAACTATAAATCTGCCATGACATTTTAAATTTACCTCCCACTCCAATGTAACGTGGTTTTGCCAAGGTTCAAAGTTACCCTTTTTTTTCCCCTTTACTTCCCTTAATGAATCAGGCCCTATATGTACTTATTTTGTATCAATTTACTGCATTTAGATTACTGTGCAACTAATACCCTAAATAATACAGATATGGGCAAATGATGTCATATTTATTTTCTATTTTCTTTGCAAATATTGCCTGTGCCTTACATGCTGTCAGGGCAGTCTTCAAAATGTTAATTTGATTTGATTTAAAAATCAACTTGTTTGTCACATTTTAGCCTCCTGAATTATGAGGTGATTATATATGATTCAAACTGCATTTCATTGATGTTTAAAGCATAGATGTAACTATACTGTATTTACTGTAAATGATCCTTGATGTTGGTTTGCAAGCTGAAATGTTTTAATCAAAGTATTACCCCCTTATTTCAGTGGACATACTTTTGCAAGAAGTAAGCAGGCTAATATGGGAACATAGATGTAGGCTATCAAGTACTCAGGTATACATTTCATAAATTATCATTGTGCTATATATTTGCAGATTTCTGCTGTCAGGATAATTGCTGTTAACTGAGATCCTTTTTTTAGTATCTATATACCTTATGTACAGGCACCTTTTAACTTGTATTTCACCATGTTGCCATTTGTTCTACTAGATTTCCAAAATACAGAGATACATGTTCTTATTGAGAAGGTAGAAACATGACTAGGAGATGGGATGAAATTACAAATGTGTTAGACATTGGTTTGCTGCGGTACAGAGGCATGACAAAGGAATTCATTCATTCTTTCTAGAGTAATGGAATCAATAGTTGACAGGTCCTCTTTATTATATCCCATGACAGCAGAGACTATTCTGTTCAGAGGAAGAGTCTGCAAAAAAACATGCACCTTCATCATGTATTCATAAATATAATCCTTCATGGACATAATATAATCTTCCTCAGAACGAGGGTACCAATATTTTTTTAGTTAGTTAAAATATATTGATCTCAGAAGACAATACTAATTTTCCCGTTTCTAGACAGTGTATGGGAGTAAAAGTGATAAACTATAACAATAGAGGAGGAGGAACAAACAGTGACTAGCATCAGAAACATGACACAGAGGGTACTAAAATGTGAGGATTTTCACTTGGAATTGGCCATAATGATTCTCAGAGCAGGAACTTGGCAAGCTGTATTCTCAAGCACAGGAACATGGACTGGTGAATACTCATGTTCACATGCATGGGAAGAAGTGTTTTCATGCTTAGGGAAACTAACTTGTAAGTAATCGGTTGGATGTGGATTCTCAGGCACTTAGATAAAGAGGGATGTAGTTGCAATTTTGACAATTAAAATGTCGACAGTCACAATGTCTACACCATAAAGTCGATGATCATAATTTCCACATAGTTGAAAGGTTGACAGTCATAATGTCTATTTGTTCATAAGTTCTCCCCACACCCCTGAGCAGTGGATGTGGGGTAATAATAATGATTTTAGCGTAAAAAAAGCATTTTGTCCCTTTTGCACAGGCTACTCTTTTTTCAGGCATGCTAGTGCTTGATTCCCAACCTTGACCTTATCTGTGTGGAGTTTGTATGTTCTCCCTATGTTTGCGTGGGTTTTCTCTGGGCGCTTCGGATTCCTTCCACACTCTAAAAACATACTAGTAGGTTAATTGGCTGCTATCAAATTGACCCTAGTCTGTCTGTGTGTGTTAGGGATTTTAGACTGTAAGCTCCAATGGGGCAGGGACTGATGTGAGTGAGTTCTCTGTACAGTGGCACTATACAAATAAATGACAATGATGATGATGCATTAGGGAATTAGTATATTATGTTAAAATATGTTAAAATATCTCCATAATAATAACTAAAAGCACAGTAGCCGCATTTCTCAGCTAACAGCAGTTTGCCTAAACTGCATGGGATTTGTGCTAAACTTCATATGGTTTACGGGTTAAAAACCACCACACACATTTCCATTGTTTTGGGGTTTCAACCTCCAAACCGCAGGATAGTAAATCCTGCAGCTAGGATGGAAAAGTTTCTGGTGAAAGAAGATACAGTTTATAAATCTCTCTCTTAATTTAGTGAGAAGCTTTCAGCGACCGGCATATTTTTGATAGTTTGAACAAAATGAGTAGCTTTGAACCTTGGCAAAACCATGTTGCATTGGAGGTAAATTTAAAATGTGAGGACAGATTTATAATTGGGGTAGTATGTCCTAGATCAACATTTAAAGGTATCAAACATAAGCGTCCTACATGAAAAAAACAGCCAGTATTTTCCTTATGTGCAAAATAAACTTATTTGCACCCCTTGCCATGCAACATGGTTTTGCCAAGATTGAAATTTACTAATTTTTGTTACTTTACTTTCCTTAATGACTCAAGCCCAAATGAGTATAATTAGTAATATTACTAATTATGGGTTAATATACAAATGCTGGAAGCTGTAGAATTTTGTATTCAGCATTGATAGTGTCAATCTTTGCTCAATTTATCTTTGTCAACAGAGCTTGGTTCTGTAAAAAATTGCATTTTCCTTAAATGTGTGCATTTCTAAGTAACTCTCACCACTGAGTTGACTTTATAAACCACATAAAAATGTGCATTTTAAAAGTATGATTAGTGCAACTACAGAATCTCCATAAAATGCATTACATTTTAACTTTATGTTAAAGCTTTAGTGCATGCTTTATTGAAACACTAAATCACATTTAGGAGAAACAGTCACATACAAAATCATGTTCAACAAAGCAAAACTGGAGACAACACTAGAAGAAAATGAACATGTGGGAGAAAAGTAATAAAGGAAAACTGGATACAAAAAGCATGAATCAATATTCATGTAAGTTCTTTTTTATTTAGCCAATGTTAAATGGAATTCCCACTTAGTTTTTATCAGCTGGAATTTATTAAAAGGTTAGCATGTCTTAGAATGTAGCCACATTGTTTTTTATTATGATTCTTATTTAATAAAGTTAATTAAAGTTTGATGCTGCATAAATGGTGGTTGTAGATCAAATGGGGTTTAGTAAGATCAGATACCCATTTGTGCGTGAATTTGCTAGTTTTTATGGGTAAATGCATAGGTGTTTTATTGGTGAGTTAAGATACATAGTTGTGCATGGCGCTTATCAAGAACAGGTTATTCCCCAGAAAACCTTCAAAAATATGCATGATGAAATTGTTTAAAAGCTGCACATAGGTACCAGTTGGTGGTTCATCCACATAAAGGGAATGTTTATTATTGCAAGCACAGAAAACAACACAACTTTTAGGGGCGGTCCCTCTCCATTTGACCTTAGAATGTTAACCCTTATTCAACATATGTAAAGGCATTGTAGTCTCTTTTGAAAGAAACACACGAGACCTAACAAACCATATGGCAGTTACAAAATACATTTTTAGCCTTTAGCCTTTTAAGTTTGTTGAAACTTTGAAACGTCATAATTTTGGGAATTGACGGCTGTGCAGGAGCAAGGTGTCAGATACCTGCTTTATATGCTGCAACTAGGTGAATAGTGATTTACAAATTGAAAAATCACCCAGAGTTGAGAATTTTGATCTGAAATGTATCTGAATTATGTCAAACAGAATTTTAATCAGAAGCGGCTAGTTAGTGCTGGTGACAATCATCATCATCAGCATGTATCTGCTCCTACTCTCTAGCAGGGTAAAAACTACGGCTCCTGACAGACATATAGGCATCACCATGCAGGTCTCCCTCAGCAACATTTCCATAAAAATGGCCTTACTATACTAGGCTTGTGTTCCCTCATCTGTTCCACCTCTTCAGTCGTAAGGAGGTGAATCTGTCTATGCAAACATCCAACTCAACATAAGGCTCCCTCCTGCTCAGAATTTATCAGATACTGAAAGTCCTATCAGATCTTGAACACTTAGGCTCCAAAGCCTTTGGCATATTCTACAGCTGCGAGAAAACAGAGTTCTGTCAATTTTATTTCTGGTTTGGCCATATTTCTCACTGCCAACAGGAGGCTTTATGAAGGGCTTTATGTCAGTCACCTACAAGAGGATGAATCGAATGGACCTGGGCTGTCACAGACCTAATAGGAACTGTAGAGGTTCTTGCCTACTCTGGAACCACTATCATTGAGTGACAGTGGTGCCAGTAGCAGTGGATCCAATATTCAATGAGAAATTTAGATGATATGAAATGGGCATATGACCTCTATTATGTAACAGTGGATGTCAACCAATATTAGCAATTATAGAAAGCAAATTAGGAATAGAGGCAGTAAAAGAAATCCCTAAGGAGAAGTGGCTATGTGGAAAGACTTCAAGGGGGGTATTCAATTGTTCGTCCGGACCTCAGAAAAACTTGCGCTCTAAAACTATTACCGTTAATACGGTAATTACTCGCTGAATTTCAGCTCGCAGCTCCCTGAGCTGCAAGCTGAAATTCAGCGAGTAAATTACCGTATGAACGGTATTTACGCGCAATATTACCGTATTAATGGTAATCGTTTTAGAGCGCGACTTTTTCTGAGGTCCGGACGAACAATTGAATACCCCCCTCAGCATTGGATCCCAATCCTTCTAAGTTTGAGGCATCCTTATGGTCTCCATAATTTTTTCAAGGGACTCCTAAGCCAAAATAATTAACAAGTAGTCCCCTGCCTTGCTTACCACCCGCCCTGGCCGCGGCACCCTGTGAGATCACCATGGCACCCCATGGAGCTGTGGCACACAGTTTGTGAATCACTGACTTAATGTTTTTTTTTGTTAATGGGATCAAGTTTATCCTCTGTAATGATTATTTTCAGTTTGAAGATAACTTTTATCAACCAAGAATCTGTACAGCCATGGGTACCAGGTTTGCCCCCTGTTACACTAACATATTCATTCACCAATGGGAGGAAAGGCATGAACCTTTATTTTATTTGTTCCTATAATACCCCCTTTGGAATTCAAGTACCTTTGACATACGTAAAACTAATGTAACTTTCAATAATTTGACTATATACATATTGAAAATAGTATAACAAACAAAAACCTTTAGGAAACCATCAGATAATAATTCATATATTAAAGCCACTTGTTGCCATCTATTGAGAAATTTAAATGGATCAAAAGAAATTGCAGTAAAAAAAACTCGATTTTAACACACAAGCTATTAGAGAGGGAATAATTTTTTTAAATGGCATTCTAAAGATCTGGTGGATGAAGCTTTAGAAGAAGTACAAAGGTTTTATAAGAAAACTCTGCTGAGCAGTAAACAAAAAGAAAGAAAGTCTTTTCCTGACCTTCATTAAAAATGTATTTAGGATATATTAATAATCACCATTTATTTATATAGTGCCACCAAATTCATGCTGTACAGAGAATATTTGTCTTTCACATCAGTCCCTGTCCCATTTCAGTCTAAATTCCTTAAAACACAAACACATACCCAAAGGAGATATTTGTCAGCAGTCAATTAATATACCAATATGTCTTTTTTGGAGTGTGGGAGAAAACTGAAGCACACAGAAGAAGCCCACACAAACATGGGGAGAACATACAAACTACACATAGATGAATTAGGAATTTAACTCATGACCCCAGTACTAAGAGGCAGAAGTGCTAACCACAGAACCACCATTCTGCCCATATATTGGATAATACTAAAAACCGTATTTTAAAAGATAATTCCTGAAAGCCCTGTTTTTTTATATAAAAAAATCTCCTAGTTTTAAACATAAACTAGTAATGGGTGCATTACCCAAATCAAGAATAGAGGACCAAGCTAAGACCAAAGGATTCTATATATGTGGGTCAAGTTAGGCAGGATGCTATTTTTGTATACATCAGGCTCCATAGTTACAGGCCATATTGGAGACGCGCAGTTATGACTGATAACATTTGATTGGCTCTCCCTCTGTTACAATGAAATATATAATAAAACATTTTATCTTTTATTTATTACAGGTAATGTTTATTAATTATGGGATACAGTTTTGATCAACTATAAGCTGATGATTCCTTAACATGATTCTTTATTGTGAAAGTTATTTGTACAGATGTGGTTTGATTGGCAATAACTAGTATAGAAAGATGAAGTTTGGACATTATCCCCATGCCTTGAAATAGACCGCCAAAATGTAGAAATGTGTCAGAAATAAGGTGACCACACTAGATTTAGCTATACTATTTTTCCATTTTCTTTGAGCTGCTATACAATGTAACCACAGAAGTTATTCACTGAGAAAAAATTAGAGGCCAAAAAAAGGATATCCAGGGAATGAAATTGAGAGATCATTTTGGAAGCTTGGATATCATTATGGTAGTGTATAGTGTAAGCATAAACACATAAGGGTGTGCAGTGGAATGGTGGTGTTAACTTTTAGATGTGAAGCTTACTTTAATGGACACTCTTTTCCAGGGTTGACATGATTTGAACCCAGTGCTTCTGCTTCCAGGGACTGGTGCTCTGCTAACTGAGTTATTCTGGCTGCTGGACAGCTACTTTACTTTACTCTGTGTTCTACTTCAGTTTCACTGAACTCCTAATGTTCCATCATGTTCTAGCTCCTCGCGCTGACTTCCAATAAAAGCGTGGCCTGTACCTGCCTTCCTTGTCAGATTATTGTGCTCCTGCCAGTAATCTAGTTTTTGTCCCTGTAGTTGTATTCTGCCTCTCATGTACCAACCTTAGATTGTACTACGCCTTTGCCTGAACCCTTTGCCTTATTGTGTACTGAAACCGGCTACCGTTGACCATTCTTCATTATATAATCCTCTTGTGGCCTGCCTTCCTTCTTGACACTGGACTCCTATTCAGTCTTCAGACTGTTACAGGTGTATTCACAAACCTGTAGTAGTGGGTTATTATTTCTGTGGTGTGTTTAGCTATGTGAGGGGGTTTCTGTTTCCAAACATATGTGATCATAATCGAATGCAGTTTATATTACTGTTGCAAAAGATATCTCAGTTCAGTTATCTTAAGTGTAGAAAGATTACTGTCGGCGTGCATATTATGCCATTGTGTGCTGCCGCCCTGTTCATTAAGTGCATTTCCTCCAAGTCAGTATAGTAAACAGTCGTAAAGAAGAATAGGTCGGGCTCCTGAAGATTCGTACTGAAGATGTCTTGTCGGGGTTGCCAGCATTGTAAATTAGATTACCCCCAGGCTGAATTACCATGTTCCGATGCACAAGCCTGGCCTCTTCTGTCAGGCTCCCCTCCTCTGCAATCTTTCGACTGCAGCTGTAATCTTGGATTTTGGATTTTGGGTTCTAGTTTTTTGTTTTGTTTTTCCCCCTGTACAGCCATTGGCTGATTACTTGTCACTCCCCCTCCTCCAGACTAGTTAAGGCACCTGTTCTGACAATATGTTACCAGATCTTCATGTCCAGTTAGCCTGCTAGCTACTGGATAGTTTGTCTCCTTTTATTCTGTCTATTCCTTGTGATTCCTGGTATCCTGTATCTATTCCTATTCAGCAAAAGCTGGTATCAAAAGCTAAATGCTTCTCAGCTAATCTTGGTATCCTGTATCTGTTATTCTTCAAACTAGGTATGTGTTAAATATTCTTTGCCTACTTGAACACAATTTTTTTACCTCCGTATTCTACTCATTATCATAATACCCTTATTTTTTTAATAGCTTTATTGGGTGTGTTTAGAACTGCCCTGGCAAGCACAGATGCAAATATATGCTGATGATAATGATGGACGCCAGCACTAGCTAGCTGTTTCTTAATAGCTGATAGGTGCTTTTTACATGAATAAAGCATGGTATAGGATATTATTGGTGGATTTTTTATAAAAGAAATGTTTACTACTTTTATTCAAAAGTGAGAAGGGGTATTTAGAGTATTATTATTATTATTATTATTATTATTATTATTAGGAGTATTAGAAATATGCGCAGTATGTTATGAAGTCTAATAGCAAATGCGGTTTTTGCTATCAGAAACAAATGTTAAAAAACTTTTTTTTGTGTGTATGACCTGGTTGTGTGCATGCGCATGTGGGTGTAAGTATACATCTTTTATCTTGTGATCCCAGCAGCTCAACATATGGGCGTAAATACGCTACTTTTACAGGCTTTTTTGAGCGTAAATTATGCCCAACATGCGTCCAACTTAGTTTCAAGCCCATAATGTCTACCATGGTTGTGTATTTATCTTTTTATAAAGGCTTGTACATCAGAATCTATGTTCAAACCATTTAGGGAAGAGTACCCAGTTGATAAATGAATTTCCAATCCTCCTAAGACAGGGGTGAGGGAACTTTTTTACCTTTTACCCCCAAATATATTTAGATACGCCAACGTTACCTCCTTGATTTGAAAGGAAGGAAATAATATATTATTAATTATTGGAATTCAAACTTTTATTGAATCTATTCAAAATTTCTCTGAAAGCTTCAACTTCAAAACTTCAGGTTTTGGAGAAATGATGTTGCTTCATTTTTGATACGAGAGCATCAATATTGGGGCATTTTGATGTCAGAGCAATTTGGATACAGTCTTCAGCGTCCAATCGATTTCTCTGCTTTGTTTTTATGTTCATTAGGTTTGAAAATCCTTGTTCGCAAAGGTAGGTTGTTGCAAAAGGCAGCAACTTTTTGACTGCCTCCTCATGTGCAATTTTGAATGCCTTTGCAGCTGTTGGCATCCAAAAATATGACAGATCTGCTTTGTTTTCAAATGCAATATGTGCTCCATTATTGCATCGGAGCTCAAGAAGTGCCTCTGGCAACACTTGAGGCTCTTCTGGTACAACAGCAATTTCACATCTAAAGGGGTCTACAATCCAACTGACAGTATGTGAATCGGCAGCATTACCCCCAGGAATTTCATGTTTACCCCATTTGGGGTAATTTACCCCTGTTCCCTGACCACTGTCCTAAGATATTATTGTATTAGTTTTGTTTTATTTTGTTTCATTTTCTTAATTTCTATTAATTTGCAACCATTATCTAATCTTTTAATTATTTTTTTGTACTATTGTGCTAATTTGTACTAGTTAAAGAAAGAATAACTTTTCATTTGTTAGATTATCCATTAAATGTGATATTGGATCTGATTCATTAAGGAACGTTAAGCAAGAAATTGAGTACATTTTCTTACTGTACAAAACCATTTTGCAATGCAAGCGGTTCAAATGTGTTTATTATTGTGCACATAAGGAAATACTGTCTGATTTTTCATTTAGCACACAAAAACTTGATAGCTTATTTGTACACTGAAATTTAAAGTTGATCTAGGAAAGAAAAGCCAGTATTTTCCTTGTGCAAAATAATAAACTAATATGCACCCCTTGCATTGTAACATGATTTTGTCCAGGAGAAAATTTAAATTAAAAAAAAGAGTACTTAATGAATCAGTCCCATTGTCTTTTCATGACAGATATGGCTTTCTACCTTTAATTTCATTATGATCATAAATAAGAAATTAGACACAGATGATAAAAAAAAGTAAGATTTTTCGTTATTCAACACAATTATTTTCACACAGTTAATGCACACTCAGATGTTTACTTTACTTTTTCGCTATTTATTTTGTTTTTAGAACTTAAATTATTTTTAGTGCATAAAAAATAAGGTATGTGAGAGACCAGATTAACTAAAAAGGGTTAATTGTTACATCTTATGAATATAAAGTAACAGGACTATCTGTTGGATATGAATAGGCTATCTATTAAGCTTTGTCACTGTTCCTAACCTTCATTAAAAAAATAAGCAAAACATTTTATTTGATCAGCAAAAGTAAGACAGCCCACTTACAATACTACAAAACTTTTTGTAAGGTCATATAAGGCCTTCCAAACAATGCTTGATGATCTCACCCAAAGCAATAACTCTTTGAGAGTTAAGGGAAAACATAATCAAAATAATAATGCTTGTGTTAAATATCATTAAAAAAGAAAATAGCCAACATCCCATACTCAATCCACAGTAGCAGTCAAAGTCTCAGACAATTGACACTTTCTACTAATGAGCCTACTACTGCTCATACTAGAATGGCCGGTACATAAGTGAGTGCCCACCATGCATCTTCTGTATTTTCCCATGCATCACCAACTATCTCTCAGTATAGGTCTATCACCTCCAAAATAAACACATCAAAGAATCAGAGGATACACTCAGGCTGAAGAACAACCAATTGGGTCTTCTAATATAATCCAGTGGATAGTCTTAAGATGACCTTAGCTTGTATGTCTGACACTATAGAGCAGTTTCCACATTCTTCCCCAATGTTTCAACCATTGGGTGGGTCTGCACTAGCTGGTAGGGTGAAGAAAATCACCCCACCCAATGCTCTCCTCATTGGAGCCTGGTGGCTGATCCATGCAGCCATTTTTCTAGATGCTCTGTTGCTCATAACCCCAAAATCTGGGGCTGTGTGAAGATCTGGAATGGGAGTGAGACTGTGTGGACCAATAAGAAGCCACACCATGAAAATAAAGTTTATTATTGGCTGCCTACTCACTCCCACCCCCTCCTAGAAGCCATTTTTAAAGTGGTGAACAAAACATTGTTCTTGTGTCCTAAACTACTGAAACAAAGAAGTCCTGATTAAAAAAACTGTTTTGGGATGCATCCCTTGGGCTTCCTCGGGCTTCACTAAGAGCAGTGCCGTAACTAGGGCTGTGCAATAGAGGCGCAGTTTTCCGCCCAGGGCACAACGTTGAAGGGGGAGCAGTTTATGAATATTTTAGGTTCATTTGGTTAAAATTGAGGGCTGAGGGGGTGGAATTTTTGTTTCTCTGTTAATGCTGCTTTAATATGATTTTGCCACGCAATTTTAAATTAATCTTAATATAAACACATGGTCAGTGTATCATTTCAATAAATTAAGCCAAATAAAACTGCATGCTCCCATGTTTATGTTATTTCTTACTGCAAATTTACAGTTTATTTTTGAGCATTACTATTATTATGTTTTGGCTCTTTGACATCTCATGCTGTTTATTTTTTTATATGAATTACTTATAATGCTAAATTTCAAGTAATTGATATAAATTGCTTTGCATTTACACCCACATAAGTTAATATATTATTTTTATTTAATACCATAACAAATAGTTTCCGTCCAATTTAAAATCATAGGAAATGAAACAACTAAAAGTGAGCAGAATAATCTGACTCTTAGTTCAGGTGAATGATCTAAAGCAATTATATCCCTAAACATATAATATAACAATCAAAATGGGCACTGATTAAGTAAAAACTTGATCCAAATAATTATTTGTTCACCTCGTATTGAGTGACTGTATAGGTATGAAACAGACACAGTCTACGTGCTGGCTATTTCTTATACTCTACTATGTGCTATTCATTGAAACATGCGTGAAAGCAGCACAAGTAAGTATCTAATTGTGGAAAAGGATGGACTAGACTAGAGGTTTGGGGGTATAGTTACTAAACTGTGGGTTTGAAAAAGTGGAGATGTTGCCTATAGCAATCAATCAGATTCTAGCTGTCATTGTGTAGAATATACTAATATAAATGACAGCTAGAATCTGATTGGTTGCTATAGGCAACATCTCCACTTTTTCAAACCTGCAGTTTAGTAAATATACCCCTTGGTGTTTATATGCTGCCTGTCAACATTACATTTTTCTATTTGTATGTGTTAAATATTCTTTACCTACTTGAACATAATTTTTTTTACCTGCTTAGTCTACTCTTTTACTCATTATCACTAAACCTTTATTTTTTAAATGGCTTTATTGGGTGTGTTTAGAACTGCCATGGCAAGGTGTGCATGTGTGAGCATGGTTGTGTCCCATTGGTAAGTGTCTATGCCCCTTTTTGAAACTTCCATACCTCTACATAAAAGAACATACAAGAAAAATATTCATAAGCACCTACAAATGTGCATTAGAAAGGATTAAGGAAGGTCAGGAGAAAAGATAAATAAACAACTGAGTGGTGTGTGCTGCTCACTCACTCTAACGATCCTATTTAATATTCACATTTATATATTATTATTGTAATAGCATTCATATCTTTTTACTGCAGTTGCATTACACAAGGCAAAACAGGTGTATTTAGCAAAAACAAAATTCAACTTTTCCATCCATGATTCTTTCCTAAGAAACACTGGAAAGTTATCCCAAAAACAAATTGTCCAGTTCTCTCAAGTATAGTGATGTATGATGAAAATATAGAGACCAGAAACAAGTGATTTTCAGTTTTAAAATTTTTTGGGGATATTATTTCAGAAGTGTTCAGTGAACTATTCCCTTTGTTCCACATTTGACCAAAAAATGTTGTATGTTTCTCCAGCAGAATTTGTCCTTAAGTATCTCTAGTCCTACTCCTGCCACACTAAACAGCAGTATGAATTGACTTGTCCCAGCTCTGTTCATTCCACAAAATGCAAATTTATGAATACAGGACAAAATTCTGTGGAACGATGACGCAAACGTTGAGCTCAACATCACCCATGTGAAAACAGGCCTGCTGTGCCGGGAAGCTTGATCAACTTTAGCCACCATTTTATTTATTTCTACACTTTAAACATAAGCCAGTTAGATTACACATTGGATGAAGTCAGTGCTGGCACACAGGGGAGATCTGACAAACATCTCCCTTGTAGCTCCTTGGTCTTCCTTACTCATTGGGAAGCCTGTGATATTATCACTAGGAAACCATAAGAAATTATTCCAGGGCACTTCCTTGGAAAGAAAGGATAGATATTGTGTGTGAGGTTTTTCTGTGGCACAATGCTGACATATTAAGCAAACTTCTATTTATGTCTGCTTAGCCCATCATAGCTCACCTGCTACTGTCATAAATGTACTGTGGGGTGTGGGTAACGTGGATATGTATTACTATTCTGTACTGATAATCTTCCTCTATTTTAAAGCTTCGTAGTGATGTGTTTTTTTTCCTGTAATCGATAAATTCAAACAATATCAATGCAAACAATTGTTTTTTGTACATTTTCTAAACCTATATTTTTGTGTAATTGAATATTTCAATTTAATGTAATATTTTACATTTATAAAATATTTTTAAAATATTTTTTAAATTGGAAGAAATTTTATCACACCAATTTATTGTTTTAAGTCCTTCAGAACAATTCAAGTGTCTTCAGCTCACTATTTGGATACATTTGCGCTATAGTAACTGTCGTGTTCTGTAAATAACCTCCTATTGTTGAGGGCTGAAAAGTCTGCTTTTCGACTCCCAGTTTAGTTTTGCATTAATAATGTAATCGTTTTTTAATACTTTATGTTACTGTAAACAAATTAAACATGTTCTTGATAAGTAAATATAACCATCAGGAAGTTAAGTAGTCTACATGCACAAAATAAGTTTCACTCAGCTCTGATAAAGTAGCAAGTAGGCATAAAAGTAAAATATTAATGAAGGTAATAGTCCTAACCTTTTAAGTGACCTTTATTCTCTTTCCACGTGTTCATTTACACGTGGAGCCACAATAGATCAAAATGTAATGTAGAGCTTTTTATGTGGGCCGTTCCCAAAGTGTAACGTGGGATTTACTCTAGGTCAGTGTTACTGACCCAGCCAAGCAGACTAAGGAGTATATTTATCAAGCAGCAGTTATGAAAGACCACTATTACTTGGCGGTTTGCCGGCATTTTTTTAAAACAGAAGTTTTATTAAAGGCAAAACTTTATGGTTTTTCATAACAGCCACTTGATAACTATATCCCTAAGTCACTTAGACATGATTAAATAAAACCTGAACACATGAGCTGTTGGGGTTGAGGACTAGAGCTAAGAAACACTCTAGATGGACTCTGGTGAACTTGTAGATTTCTAAATGTAATAGAAAAGCCTAATTTTGTAAATTATTTCTATGGACCATTAGTTGGTGGAAGGGGCATTACAGAGCCTAGAATCCTCTCTCTGGATCAGAAATACTGAGACACGTACGCATTTTTTGGGGCAGGACATATTTGCTAAATGCACATACTCTGGGCCTCATTTAGATTTGTATGTACGTCCAACTTTCAGGTACAAAATTCTATTTGATTTACTGTGCATGCAAAGCAAAATAATGTAGAGTTTTCATAAGATGCACTTGAGGCCTTCTACTCCCGAGGAGCCGGAGAGGAGGGAGACAAGTGAAATTTATTTAAATCAAGGCACGGCACACAGAAGTGTGGTA
This sequence comes from Mixophyes fleayi, assembly GCF_038048845.1. Taxonomy (NCBI): domain Eukaryota; kingdom Metazoa; phylum Chordata; class Amphibia; order Anura; family Limnodynastidae; genus Mixophyes; species Mixophyes fleayi. Next base: position 311,133,709 of record NC_134403.1, on the reverse strand, counting down.
CATCCTCTGGAGATGTGGCCTAGAATAGAGATGTGGCCTAAAAATTTGGTTTGTCTGAGCTGTGGTGTAAATATATGTGCTAATGTTGATACTGACGTTCAACATATATCTTTACTAGTGGAAAAAAAGGTAAACTTAATAAAGGAAAACAGCAAGCATGCTCTAAAATTATTAGCACCTAAAGCCTGGGTTGGTTACTTCTAATAAGTGTAGGGTCCCCCGGTAAAAGCCTCAAACAGCACCAGGCTATGCCAAACTGAGCTGGTGACACTAAAACCCACAGTATGTGGACCCCCTGTAGTAATGTGAGTGACCCCATAATTTGTCAGCATAGGCAATGGTCACATTTGCTAGGGAAATTCAGCCATGTGCAAAATAGCACAGACGCACTTCCCAAACCCCTGGAGAGGTGGGGTTCATGGGAATGAGATAAAGTATAAAAAATATTGGTTTAGTTGAACTTAACAGAACTAACATGCCTTTGGCTGCTAAAGCATTTCAGCGTTTGTTAAACTACAAGTATCAGCATGTCATGTAGGCCAAAACCCACTGGAATCTGCAGGTTTACAGACTGAATTAATAGTAAACACATGGACATTGTAGAAAAAAGCATTTGTTAGAAATAAAGACTCACCAAATCCTTCACCCTGTCTTTATTCCACTCCTGAATTCATGTGTATCTTCTTTTCTCCTCTCCTGTAGTAATCCAACAGCAAATAAAGAGTTCAAAAATAGAAACCCCAAATAACGCAGAGCCATAATGGAAAGAAAGGACAGGGGCCTGTCCGCGAGTAGCCAATCAGAGAGACTCACCTCTGATTGGCTGAAAGGTGTAAAAACCATACTGATTTGCTACTTTCCAATAGCCCCTCTGTGATCTCTGAGAACTACATGGTTTCAGTGAATGTCAGAGATAAAATTTGCTGGCTTGTTCTTAACAACATCATGTCAGTGGTAAAGATCTAATAATGAAAGTCAGCAAAACTGTCATTAAAACTCCCTCCCAGGAAAAGAGAAAATCTATTAATAAATCAAAAAATCTCTTTGATGGAAATGTTGCAGAAGTTTTAGATATTTTTTTTTTTGAAAAAGGCGATGAAGAGCCACTCAATTCTCATGGAAGCATACATGGATGGTCCATTTAAATACTGGCAGAAGAGGTGTATTGTCAGACTGTGTATTCAGCACTACTGATGGAAATGTAACTAAAAAACTGCAGTCTGTTACCCCACACAAATGCAGAATTACTGACATTTGTAAAAAATGAATCAATGGCTAACCACACATCCACACACAAGATTCACAAAAACAGGTGTGCTATGTAAACAATGTATTGTACCATGATCAGTGTTAAAATACATTGAATTGTAACAAACCAGTATTTTGGCACGTACATTAGAAACCAAATTCTATAAGATACTATACTGCAAATACTATGGGCCTGATTCGTTAAGGAAAGTAAGGCAAAGAAAATGAGTAACTTTTCTCCTCGATAAACAATGTTACAATGCAAGGGGGGCAAATCAGTTTATTGTTTTGCACATACGTCAAATACTGGCTGTTTTTTCATGTAGCACACAAATACCTTGTAGTTTTATTTTTACACTGAAATATATACTTGATCTAGGACATGCCCTTCCCCATCTATAAATCTGTCCCCACATTTTAAATTTACTTCCCTCTCCAATGCAACATGGTTTTGCCAAGGTGCAAAGTTACTCATTGTTTTGCTTTACTTTTCTTAATGAATTAGGCCCAAAATGTCTGTTGCAATTATAACATTTTCATAAGAACTATCTTGGAATAGTGTATATTGATTTGAACACTTAGGAAGTCAGTTATAACTGCCAAGATGCAGTGCACAATTGTCTTTGGTAACGTCAGATGCCTCGATTTGCTCTGGTGCACTTCATTTTCTGCCAAAGTATATGGGATTGCCAGGTAAGGTGACAGCACTTGCACAAGCTGATGGGAGGTGTTGGGTAGAGAGAAAGCGTTACTTGCTTGATTATGGAACAGGTGCATAAGATTTCATTTTGCGGATCAAAATAATTAAAATGAGATAAACAGGTGGAGAGTGTGTCTTTTTAGGGGTTGTTCCTTGTTTTGCAGAAGAGCACAAATTTGGCACGATTCTAAAGTTATGAGTCTGGATTCAGGTTAATCAGTTCAAACAGAAATTAAAGGGTTTCATATATATATATATAGTCATAGAAGCATTTAGTTTGACACTGCTCTGTTCCATTCTGAAAAATATATAGGGCTTTCTTGTTACTTATCCTAGAATTTCTCAGCTTTCTGTTCCTTTATACTACAAAAAAAGAGCTGCAGACATCATTAAAGTGTTCAGCTCATTAATACTTCAGAAAAGCTATATTTGTATCATGAACTCTAACTTTTATGTATTTTTTACAGTAAAAAGGAAAACACCTTTTTTGACATTTTATTTGAAGTAACGCAGCTTCTCATGATCATTAGAGCTGAGATAATAATTATTGCATCACTAAATTATTAAACACTGTTATCTGATTGACAGATTTCTTGGCAAGTCAACACACAGTCACCTCTGCTTTGAATTTGTCTCCAGTTTAGTGGTGATGAAGTCAAATGTATATATTTAATACTGCTGAGGTGTTTCACATATTATTATCAAATTCAGAAAAGTAATTATATGAATAAATAAGACCCCTGGAAAAAGTGTCAATGTGTACTTTTCCCCAATGTACTGCTAATCGCTGTATTCTCTGGTAAGTGACATAAGATTATCACTTTATCACTGACAGGCAGCAATATGTTTTAGTTGTTTGTTTGTTTTTATTTCCTTTCATTGTTTTATTATCAAATATCTCCACCTTGTGGAAGTAACTTAAATTGCAAGTAATTTATTTAGTATAGTTATTCTTTTCATAAATCTCCAATTCTGCAGGTTTTTCATTAAAAAATACATATCTCTGTTTATTTACATTATTATTTGACGTGACTAAACTTTAATATAGATTAACAAAATCATTTTACAGGTGTTTGATTGCATATTAGAGATTTATGTATACTGACAATCTGTACAGTTTGTATATTAATTAAGGGTGTGCACCGATAACTTTTAGGGCTAGATTTACTAAGCTGCGGGTTTGACAAAGTGGGGATGTTGCCTATAGCAACCAATCAGATTCTAGCTTTCATTTATTTAGTACTTTCTACAAAATGACAGCTAGAATCTGATTGGTTGCTATAGGCAACATCTCCACTTTTTCAAACCCGCAGCTTAGTAAATCTAGCCCTTAGTGTTTTGGGTTTTGGGTTTTGGGTTCTGATTAGCTTGAGGTTTTGGGTTCTGATTTGTTTTGCCAAAACACCTGACGAAAGGTTTTGGTTCTGATTTAGGGTTTTGGGTTCTGATTTATTTTTAAAAAAGCATAAAAAGGGTTAAAATCAAGTTTTTTGTTTATTTTTCACTCCTACGCTATTATTAACCTCAATAAAATTCAATAACAATCATTTCCACTAATTTCCAGTCTATTCGGAACACCTCACACCTCACAATATTGATTTTAGGTACAATATTTGATTTTTTGGTACAGCAGCAACAGTGAACGTATTTTGAAATAGCAGTACCTTTTTTTTGGTACAGCCAGGCCCGGCGCTCCCATTAGGCAAGGTTAGGCAGTTGCCTAGGGCGCCAGGCTCTGCAGGGCGCCTCAAAATTAAAAACAATGACTATTGTAGTTTAAAACTGTGCGGCGACCACTGAGCATACCTTAAACAGCCGCCGCACAGCTTGAGATCGATCCACGGGGAGTGGGAGGGGCTATGGATCACCAACGCCACCCTCCCCTCCAACAGCTGATGGGGCGCTCTGTCTCCTCCCCTCCACTCAGTGACTGAGGGATGGCACCCGGCAGAGAGGACCAGCGCCAAGGTAAGGAAAGACGGGGGGAGTTTTTTACATTGTGTTGGCGGAAGGGGGGGGGCGGATTTTTTTACACTGTTCCGGGGGCGGGGGGGTGTTACATTGTGCCTTTGGGGCAGATTTTTACATTGTGTCTAGGGCGCCGAGGACCCTAGCACCGGCCCTGGGTACAGCAGCAACAGTGAACGTAGTTTGGAATTGCAGTACCTATTTTTTGGTACAGCAGCAACAGTGAACGTAGTTTGGAATTGCAGTACCTATTTTTGGGTACAGCAGCAACAGTGAATGTAGTTTAATATCTGATACGCATCTATGTGGACTGCGTAGTGGAGTGGCCCCGGTACCCAATTTGGTACCGGGGCCACAATATAAAACCCTCAACTGGTCTGAATTCCACTGCACAGCTATCTGGACTGCGTAGTGGAGTGGCCCCGATACCCAATTTGGTACCAGGGCCACAATATATCACCCTCAACTGGTCTGAATTCCACTGCACATATGGCTGCTCCTACATCCTCTGCAGCATATAGAGGGTGTAGTTCGAGCGCGTCACTACCTCTTGTTTTTGACGACCATGGTACAGAGCATTCATCATTGAGATCCCATCAAGTATGTCAAAGATAGACAGCGTCGAAGTGTTATTTGTTGACTTTGTGAACAAAAAAACTGTCCCTGTTGCAAATCTTCATGCAATGAAGAGTGACTTTTTCATTTAAAGGCTCAAGTTTTCAAGTGTAGTGTTTATAACATCATTACACCAACAGGTAAAAATCCTTTTAATTGGGATAATGGGGCCACAAAGGAAATTGCACATATGTAATGCCCACACAATGTTACTGGCGTTGTCTGACACCACAAATCCCCAGGAGAGTCTAAGTGGGTTAAGCCACTGAGAGATTATTTCCCTCAGTTTCTGGACTGATGCACCACTGGACTCAGCAAGGACAGAGCACTGGACTGATGCACCACTGGACTCAGCAAGGACAGAGCACTGGACTGATGCACCACTGGACTCAGCAAGGACAGAGCACTGGACTGATGCACCACTGGACTCAGCAAGGACAGAGCACTGGACTGATGCACCACTGGACTCAGCAAGGACAGAGCACTGGACTGATGCACCACTGGACTCAGCAAGGACAGAGCACTGGACTGATGCACCACTGGACTCAGCAAGGACAGAGCACTGGACTGATGCACCACTGGACTCAGCAAGGACAGAGCACTGGACTGATGCACCACTGGACTCAGCAAGGACAGAGCACTGGACTGATGCACCACTGGACTCAGCAAGGACAGAGCACTGGACTGATGCACCGCTGGACTCAGCAAGGACAGAGCACTGGACTGATGCACCGCTGGACTCAGCAAGGACAGAGCACTGGACTGATGCACCGCTGGACTCAGCAAGGACAGAGCACTGGACTGATGCACCGCTGGACTCAGCAAGGACAGAGCACTGGACTGATGCACCGCTGGACTCAGCAAGGACAGAGCACTGGACTGATGCACCGCTGGACTCAGCAAGGACAGAGCACTGGACTGATGCACCGCTGGACTCAGCAAGGACAGAGCACTGGACTGATGCACCGCTGGACTCAGCAAGGACAGAGCACTGGACTGATGCACCGCTGGACTCAGCAAGGACAGAGCACTGGACTGATGCACCGCTGGACTCAGCAAGGACAGAGCACTGGACTGATGCACCACTGGACTCAGCAAGGACAGAGCACTGGACTGATGCACCACTGGACTCAGCAAGGACAGAGCACTGGACTGATGCACCACTGGACTCAGCGAGGACAGAGCACTGGATTGATGCACCACTGGACTCAGCAAGGACAGAGCACTGGACTGATGCACCACTGGACTCAGCAATGATTTTTTTTTTTTTTTATGTTTTTTTTAAAGGATTTTTGTAGAATTTTTCTTTTTTTTTTCTTTTTATGGAAGAATTTTTAATACTTTTTAAATAAATATGCACTTAGCAGAACAAATCACAGGACAAAAGCACCGCTGGACTCAGCAAGGACAGAGCACTGGACTGATGCACCACTGGACTCAGCAGGACAGAGCACAGGACAAAAGCACAGCACAGCACAGCACAGCACGAGAAATAGCAGGACAGAGGACCACCTAACACACCCTCCCTCTTCCCTGATCAATGCCCGAGTGAAGATGGCGGCGGCAAGCGGGGAATTTAAAGGTTCCGAGTATCGCGAGATCCGACAGCGGGATTATGACTCACAGCCTCATTTTAAGTTTCGGAATTGGCGGGAATACCCGGACAGTGCTCGGGTCTGACTCGGATCCGCAATGTTCGGGGGGGCTCGGATTCCAGGAATCCGAGTGCGCTCATCCTTAATATTAATACATTTTTTCGTTTCATGTTAGAAGTTTATTTAGTAAAGCTGTGTCTCCAAGACTACTGACCTAACACTATATTTTGAGTACCTATTGAAATGCTAAAATGTACACCTATTCTAACGAGATTTGGTATAGTTATTATGAAGCCAGATAGTTGAAAGTCTCTAGACTATGTAAATAAGATTTAAACACAACTTATTTACAATAGAATATTCAAACACTATTGTACGCAGGAGACGTAATATCTGGTAGTTACATTACAGAACAAACAGATTTCATTGAACAAAATAAGTTAAAATAATTACTCCAAACTACCTTGGAGACACCAGCTCAGATTATTCAACAGGTAACCGCCCAAATGCCTTCACCTAGTACCAATTATATGGCTAATCGTGATTCTTTCAGAACAACTGTGAAAAGGGTAAGACTATCAGATACAGCCCACATCCCTAAACAACATCCATGTGCTGAAAAATGTAAAAGAAATCAATGGCATGAAATTTTTGGGAAAAGACGGCACATTTGGCAGTGAAAGAATTTTATTATTTGCAACTCCAGACAATTTGCAAAAGCTGCAGCAAGCACCATATTGGGTGATGGGTGGCACTTTTTAAACATGCCCAACATTATTCAGACAAATATACACGATACATGCTATGGTTGGAACTGATAAGAATACAAGATGTTATGTTCCATTGGTGCATGGATTACTTTCCAGTAAAAGCGATGAGTGCTATGAAATATTTTTGTAAGACTTGCAGGAGTATGCAATGGAATATAATATAGAGCTTGCTCCACAGCACATCCTGGCAGATTTTTAAATTGCTGCCATTGATGCCACGGGAATAAAATTTGGAAGCAGCAGTGTTTGTTTCATATGGAACAGAGCTTTTACAGAAGCATCCAGGCAGCTGGATTAGCCCAACACGGCATGGATGCTGATTACAAATTGCATTTTTCTAATAGTTAATTTTAATAACACTGTTAGTTTGTTTTGAAAAGTGTTTGACATACATATATATATATACATATGTGTGCGTGTGTGCGTGTATATATATATATATATATATATATATATATATGTATATATATGTGTATGTATATATATATATATATATATATACATACACACATATATATATATATATATATATATATATATATATATATATATGTGTATGTATATATATATATATATATATATATATATACATACACACATATATATATATATATATTATTTTTTTTCATTATAAGCAAGAATGTGAGCTTTAACTTTACAACATAGGTATTGTGGCAATGGGAGTGGTTTTCCACAGGCCTCTCAGAGTGGAATTAGCTATGGAGCTAACAGTCTGCAGGTAAAAGGCTGCAAACCAAGTTATGTACAGGTGTAGCACTGTGCTTAAGTTCAGTTATGCACAGGTCAGAGACATGTGATAAGGTAGATGCAAAATGTGATTTGCTTACATGCTTTAACGTGTTTGTTTCCACAGCTAGCAGCAGAGCTGGTAGCTGTACTGAGGGGTGGTTGTACTAAATAGGCGTTACAGAGCACCTGAGGAGACTTCCTTTAAAGACAAGGTGGGAGTGTCGCCTGTCAGTCACCCAAGCCTGTGGGAGGAGACCTGTGTATTTAACCTTGAGTTGTGCTCATGTCAGAGGTGACTGATGGTGAACTAGTTGGCCAGTCAGTAGGGAGCTGTACTGTGTCTAGTTAGCTGTAGGGTCACCAGGAGAGGTGCAAGCAAAAGGGATTGCTTGCTGGTGTCATCCTGACAGAAGAAGTGCCATTTATTGTGATGCAAACAATAAACATATTTGATTTAAAACAAGAAGTTTTCGTGTTGCTGATATCTGCTGGGTGTTCTTGCAACAGAAGGTGACAAAAGTGCCATGAGAAGGGGGCGTTTTGTTACAGTATATACCTGTCCATAATGTAATTAATATGAAACAAATGCAATTGTATTGCTTTTAGCTAATATTGATGATAATAAATAGCTTATAACACTTGTAATAAATAAAAAAAAAACATTTCACAAGCTAAAATATAAGAATATTTTGGAATGATACAGATTAAAGAACACAAAACCACATGATTGGTGTGCACAATTAATAGAATAATAAACAGGATTATAACAATCACTTGATTGATATTCTAATCTAAAGACATGAATGAATGAATGAATAAATAACCAAATGATATATTTTGGATGCTCTGCTTGATAATCTATATTTTATGTTTGATTTTGAATGTTTTAAAGACTGAGTGATCTATAGCCATTTTAATTTTTACTGTTTTATTACTGTCAGAAAATAATCTCTGATGGAATTTCTTATAGCAACATTCTAACATTGCCGGAAATGTCTCTAGGGCAGAATATTGCATATGAACATATTTAGGGTCTACATTTTCATTGCATCGGAAATATAGCTGTATACATTTAGTCCTTGTAGACATTTTGATGTCAGGATTTCTTCTGCCAGAGTTGTGAATTCATACTAGAGATGGGCGGGTCCGGTTCTCCGAGAACCGAACCCACCCGAACTTTGGGTATCCGAGTACCGAGCTGAGCAGCTCGGTACTCTCCCGCCAATTCCGAATCCAAATCGAGGCCGAACGTCATTGTGACGTCGTCGGATCTCGGGACTCGGTTCTCGCGATACTTCAACTTTATAAATACACGCCTCCACAGCAATCCATCGCCATTTGACAGAGGGAGAGAGCAGGGTGTAGTCATAGGCTAATTAGAGCAGGGACAGAGAAAGAATACAATATTGTTCTTGCAATTGCTCTAACCAAAATCGCTAGTGCAGAGAGGAGGATAGAGGTTTATTATTTTTTCTTCATATTTGGCACTCCCCAGCGCTTTTGGGTTGTCCCCCATAATTGTGCATTAATATTTCTGGCTGTCAAAAGTCATATCTGTCAGCAGTATCTACTCAATAAATGTTAGCACTCCTCAGTGTTTTTGGGGTGTCCTCTCTAATTGTGCATTAATATTTCTGGCTGTCAAAAGTCATATCTGTCAGCAGTATCTACTCAATAAATGTTAGCACTCCTCAGTGTTTTTGGGGTGTCCTCTCTAATTGTGCATTAATATTTCTGGCTGTCAAAAGTCATATCTGTCAGCAGTATCTACTCAATAAATTTTAGCACTCCTCTGTGTTTTTGGGGTGTCCTCCCTAATTGTGCATTAATATTTCTGGCTGTCAAAAGTCATATCTGTCAGCAGTATCTACTCAATAAATGTTAGCACTCCTCAGTGTTTTTGGGGTGTCCTCTCTAATTGTGCATTAATATTTCTGGCTGTCAAAAGTCATATCTGTCAGCAGTATCTACTCAATAAATGTTAGCACTCCTCAGTGTTTTTGGGGTGTCCTCTCTAATTGTGCATTAATATTTCTGGCTGTCAAAAGTCATATCTGTCAGCAGTATCTACTCAATAAATGTTAGCACTCCTCAGTGTTTTTGGGGTGTCCTCTCTAATTGTGCATTAATATTTCTGGCTGTCAAAAGTCATATCTGTCAGCAGTATCTACTAAATAATTTTTAGCACTCCTCAGTGCTTTTGGGGTGTCCTCCCTAATTGTGCATTAATATTTCTGGCTGTCAAAAGTCATATCTGTCAGCAGAATCTACTAAATAATTTTTAGCACTCCCCAGTGGTTTGCGCTCAGAATGGATTCAAAGCAGTCCACATATGATCTGAATGAGCAACCGGGTTCTGTCACCAGTCCTGATGTTAGTGTTCCCAGTACGTCATCTGGCCAAGGCGATGTCAAACAACAGAGTGTTTTCAAATTAGTGCAAAAAACAAAAACCAAAAAAAAATTTACTGTATTGAAGCGAAAAAGAAGTGTAACTGAGCAAAAGTTAAGTGACGATAAAAAAAAAATTGCAAGCATGCCATTCTACACACGCAGTGGCAAAGAGAGAATGAGGCCTTCACCTTTGGCTATTAGTGGCAGATCCCAAAAAGTTACCCAGCCTACAATTGGTGCACAACTACTGTTACGCGTCAAAGCCGAGCTGCAAGATAACAGTGAGGCATTACAGGAGAATATTTGCTCTGATTCACAAATGACAACAATCCCTGTGGAGAGTCCATCCAACAGTGGGATGTCTAATCGTGAGCATTCTGCTGATGTGTGCCTTAATAGCCCGAGTGTAGCCGGTGATACCCAAATTGAGGATGCCACTTTGGAATTAGAAGAGGATGAGGGGGAGATTTGTGTAGGCGACGAGGGCGCTAATGATGATGTTGATGATTATGATGCAGACAGATACCAAATTGCCTTTCTCAATTTCTATTTATATTCTAGATTATATAACGGCTGAATAGTTTTCTATTTTACTCCTAGTGGAGAGAGGATCTGATGCAGACAGATACCAAACTGCCTTTGTCCCTTTCAATTTATATTGTACAGTCTATAATGGCTGAATTTTTTAGTATTTTATACAAGTGGAGGGGGGCCTAGAGAGACAGAAACCAAACTGGCTTTCTCCATGTCAATTAATATTGTACAGTCTATAATGGCTGAATTTTTTGGTATTTTATACAAGTGGAGGGGGGCCTTGAGAGACAGAAACCAAACTGGCTTTTTCCATTTCTTTACATATTTAACTATAAGTGTAGGGTGTAATATACATTCAAAGACGATGGCTGCATTGCCAATATGCATAGATGGAGAGGAAGACAATCTGTTTTGTGTGTAGAATAGGCCTACCAACGAAGAATTAAACAGTTTTTTTGGATGATTTATTACCTCAACAATTAGATTACTTGTCTCTAAAACAGTTGGAGCACTAAATTGGGTTAATTTAGGCCCAAAAACATGGATTTTCCCAAAAAATAGCAAAACAAAACCAAACAAAACCAAAACCAAAACCAAAACACGCAATGGCGGTTTTGCAAAACCAAAACCAAAACCAAAACACGACGGTAATCCAGATCCAAAACCGAATCCAAAACCAAAACACGGGGGTCAGTGACCATCTCTAATTCATACCCACATCTGGGTGACCTACATGGTAAATAAAGTTCACTTTTAAGAGTTTGAAAATGTAGTAATGTGAACAACATCAATGACATATGTTAGCATTCAAACTACACCTTGTTGTTTATTATTCTCAGTTATAAATTGGGAAATAAAAATTTTAATTACAGGTTTTTCATTCTCCTGTTGTCATAGGCCACACAAAAGATTGGTATTAGTATATTACAGTACAGCTAATACTGAGGAAATCAGCATTCTCCACATTACTCATCAGATGGCAGCAGAGTTAAATGGAAAAGACATTCATCTGACATAGAACGACGGTTCTCAGCTGGAGATGCACATTTTAGGTGCATTTTATTTAATCCAAATCTATGATCCTGTGAATTAAACAATTGTGGAAAAACATTTCCTTTTTCACAGGTAGGCACATGAGCTGCAGGCCAAGATAACAGCATCGGTGACATGGTAAAAGCTTACACAGTCCTATGGGACGATTTATAAGTGCAGATTATGAGTATGATTGTGCCTGCCTATACATACACAAAATTATTTCGTTTTGCAGGTATTCCCCTTAATTTTTAATTATCCAAACTGGTAAATTTAATTCACACCACAAGGTTTCCTCTATTATGTATTTTTTTATAGTATCCCAAATAGTTTATTTCAAATGTCATATGGTGCCATCACTGATAAATGTGTTACTGACTGCGGACAAAAAAGAGAAATAGTTATTCAGTTGTGGTGCATTATCTTCCTCCCTTACAGTGTCACAGCTTCACAACTGCTGCACACCTTTGTAAATCCTTACACTGGCACCCTGTGTCATCCAGGCTCCAATACAAATTACCCACCTGTACCTAAAAAAGCTCATATCTCATATCAAAATAATCTCACTCTCACCCTTAGATCTACCTCTGACCTGCTCCTTGTCTCATCACTGGTAACCACCTCTCACTCCCGCCTATAAGACTTCTCCCGTGCTGCTCCCCACTTATGGAATTCCCTACCATGCCCAATCAGACTTTCCCACAGCCTTCAAATCTTTAGAGGTTCTCTGAAAACCCATCTCTTTATTATAGCTTACTTTACCCCTGCTGATATTACTTACACATAATTCACCCTAACAACTGTCCCAATCTCCACTCTGCTACACTCATTCCTCGTATTTCAGCTGCACCCTCCTCCACTTCTAATATAATCTTATGAGCAAGGCCCTCCATAACCTTTGATTTTATTTCTGCATTTTTTTGTCTACCTTGTATATCCCTGTATATATATTGTAATCTGATTAAAGAGAGAATATGTCTGTATATCCACCATTAAATTGCTAGTAAATTGTTTCAATGCAAAATAATATATTTGTTGCAAATTTGACCCATAGATTAGTGGCCAATGTGATGACCTATATTCTCTAATTACCTTGGCTTTATGTACATATTCACTTACAGACCAGATTATGACAGCTTTTGAATTAACAATATATACTCAGTACATACTATCCTTAAGGACTGTGCTTTTATACAATCCATTTTTTAGGAAATTTTATTATGACCTAGATTATGGTATTTTTCTGTCAAACACTCCAAAGCTCTGATTCTCTTCCAAACACTGCTTTTATTCCAATATTCTGTTTGTTTTAATGTGAGCCAAATCGTTATGATTTGTAATATAATACTGGCAACTACACCTTATCAGGAAGTGCTGTATATTGCTGGTCCTCCCTTATAATATGTCAGTATAACCAGTGTGTTGTTTCAAATACTTTCAAATACTGTGTTTTATTTTTTTATATAGTCTAATTTGTATCAATTGGAACATAACCCTGCAACCCATTGCTTGTTTTCAAAGGATGTGTTATGTTTCAGATTACTTATTTAAAGTCTTTGTTATTATGTATCCAATTTATCCTCTTCTCGAAGGGGAGACGTGTTGGAGTGTGGATGTGTTGGGGTTTCCTACACTAACTGGGTTTTCTCACAACGTGTTAGCAAATGCCCAGTTTAACAACAACCTCTGATACCTCGCAATAACAAGCTTCACCTGCTAGAGCCTTCCACTCCACTCAGTATTTCATGTTTGTGCCATTGTTACTTATATCTTTGTTTTCTCTTTTTATTTCCGGTCTCACTCTCAACTATACTATTATTGTACTTCTCTACCATAACAATTCTTTGTCATAGTGGTGGCCTTGCTGTTGATTTACCAAGTATTGCATTGCTAATTACATTGCCACTGTCATACCTCCCTGATCACCTTTTGGACTTCTACACTTCCTATGCCCAGATGCAATCATGGCCCCTGCACCATACTGGACATTGCCCAAATAGGCCTCTGCACGTCTGTAATCTGAAGCAGTGCACTGTGCAAAACTATAAACATTGCATAAAATCCAAACTCCTACTACTTTACAACCACCCAGTTCACTAAATTAAACTTCCAAAACCAGAAATATACACCCTCACAGGAAAGGAATCCTAACCCACAATAATTACCCTATTTATTATTGTATAGTCCTCATACCTACCGTATACATTGTGGGGGGTGCTCTCCCAAATACATATAGCAAATTACAGAGAAAAGAAGGCCAAGAATGTTCAGAAATGGGTCACCCTGATTCCAACTTAATACTAATTCAATATTAAAATTTAATTTTTTAGTATTGTCTTTTATATGATCGATATTCTATGGGGCATATTCAATTAGGTTTCTGGTCCGCGGGAACGCGCCAGAACGGGCCGCAAAGTTAATCCAGGGTACCATAATAACGTGGATGTTTTGTGCACACCCCATAGGGTTGCGTAGGAAAATCTGTGTTATTGCGGTACTGTATTACCGTCTATACTGTGCAGGTTCCATGGTAACACGCGTTACCAAGGACCGGGAACCTAATTGTATATATCCTTATAGCTCACAAATATCCAATAAATTTTTGCTGTGCAAGATATCAAACTTCATATATCAAACAAAAGGTTAAAATCCTCTTATATTTTATTTGAGTCCAGTTGTTTATTCACATATTTCTGGAACCAAACTTATTGCTTCAAATTATGTCCTTCTTGCACCAGAAAGATAATCCAATGTGAGATATGATTCAAGTATACGCCCTGAATAAATTCAGGGGTTTATTCATTACAGGCAGGTGTAATCCTTACATTTATCAGTGTGAGGTATATTATGCCAGTTTCCAATGGTTATATGATCACACTTCTGATTACTGTATGTTCTAATCATATTTAATTTAAATAGGTTTTAATCAGTGTGTGCACTCATTACATACAGTTTTTTCTATCAATGTGTGGTGTCAGAGACATAACTAGATATTTGAATGACATGGGCAAGAGAGGACACTGGCGTACTGTCGGGGAGGTGTAGTCATCCTATGAGTTGGACATGCCTAGCCCTCTACAAGCGCAAGACAATTCTACGACTCTGTGCTGCACTGTCCTACATGCTCTTGTAGTTTTGACTACCTGGTGCTGCTACTGGTGTCCTAAGCTCAATTGTCGCTTGGTTGGATCCTGGAATGTTGGAGTCCTGTTTGGAAAAGAGATATTATTATTCATCTCCTGGAAAGCTGAGCAGTGAGGGAACAATCTAAGCCTCCCTCCCCCCAACCAGACGGAAATTTAATCAGTATCTTTTTTTTATTCAATAATCAGAACTCCTTCCCCCTAATCAGCCTCAGAATTTAACTGATAGCATTCCCATTTAAAAAATATGCTTATTTCCCCCTATACAGTCCTGACATTAAATTATTAGCATCCATGTTTAATAATTAGGCCTCCTTACCCCTAACCAGCATAACATTAAATTAATAGTGTTTTCTTTTACAAAATAAGCCTTTGGCATGGCCTGGCAGCCGAACTCAATGGACGTTGCACCCTATAGCTCCTGCTCTCTTCCACTGTATTTAGTAAATAAAAGGCTACTGAATTATCCCCTCATTGCTTTTAGCCTTTTTGCATCATGAGTAATCCAGAGAAAATCCCTGTTTGTGGACAGATTTACCCTTTGTCCTTCCAGAGACTCAATCTATGACTCAGTACATTCAAGAAAATGTGGGTTGTGGATTCATTAGAAATTTTCAACACTCGCAGGAGACAGTTTCTTTTTTGTCAAAGAAAATGATGGTGGCCTACACCCATACATTGATTACCGTGGCTTAAACACCATTACAGTGAAAAATAGGTATCCCCCGTTATATCCAAAGTCTTTGACCAGATAAAATGAGCCACTATTTTTTCTAAACTGGACCTCAGAGGAGAATACAATGTTATGTGTATCAAAAGAGGAGATGAATGGAAAACTGCTTTTAATACTGAAGATAGTTATTTTGAATAACTAGTTATGTATTTTGGTTTGTGTAATGTTCCCACAGTTTTCCAACTGTTAACTAAATTTTTCATGATACGCTTTATCACTATGTAGTATATTTGGACGATATACTCAATTTTTTTCCAGATCTTCAATCTCACCCAGAACATGTAAAGTCCTCACTGTCATGGTTTCCAGCCACAGCTTCTGGCTCCCTACTCCTAGCGTTTCCTTCCTGCCTTCCCTATTGAGATTACTGTGTTTTGAACTTG
Organism: Mixophyes fleayi; assembly: GCF_038048845.1. Lineage (NCBI taxonomy): Eukaryota > Metazoa > Chordata > Amphibia > Anura > Limnodynastidae > Mixophyes > Mixophyes fleayi. The sequence goes on along the minus strand of NC_134403.1, from coordinate 311,117,845 downwards.
GCCTGAAATTTGTCTACATTTTTCTATTCTGATTTGGCATCTCGCTAGTCTGCTCCTGTATCAGACCCCAGATTGTTGGCCTTGTCTTTACGCTTGTATTATGACTTGTCCGCTCTCCATCATGCCAAAATGCAGTACAAAGGGCCACGACCTGCTAGCAGTGAAGGCGATATCACCGTGCAGCGATTCCTGGTGAAAACCGGGCTGCTTGTTAGACTCTGCGCCTCCTGGTGGCACTAATTCTAGTTTATAGCTGAGATCCTCAAATTCTGGTTTTGGTCTTGACATTCTGATGGACGGTGTCTGAAAGATTGGGGAGCACCATAAAATATCTCCCATCACCCTTTCTTTCCCTAATCAGGCTGTCTCCTTCTCCAATCACACCCTTAACATTACCCTTGATTTTGTCACCCCAGCTGTCACTGTCAGCCTTTGTCAGTTCCAGTCTCAACCTTGGCACTCCAAACTTACCAGCTATCTTCAAAAAATACCAGAAATACTCCAAAAATACCACCCTATCTCCCTCTTTCCATTTACCTCCAAACTTCTCGAATGGGTTGTCTGCAACCATCTCACCTCCTTTCTCTTATCTCTCTTCCACCTTGGTCCACACCAATCTAAATTTTGCTCCCTCTACTACCTCGAAACAGCCCACACTAAAGTCTCTATTGACCTTCTCTCCGCTAAATATAGGAACACTTCTCCTTTCTTATCCTTCTTGACCTCTCTGGCATCAAACATGCCCTTATAACTCATATCTTTATTCAAGCCTATCACCCCAACTAATCCCTTTGCTCTCCTACTTGGTGCCATGATGTTTGTGTCTTCTTCTTCCCTTTGGGAAGGGTTCCATTATCAAAATTAAATAATAATAAAATCATCGAAGAATTATTACTGGATCATACATTGCTAGAAACAGAAATTAAGATATTCTCAACAAAATGTACTTTTTATGGGGTTCTTTATGATTAAACATGACTTTCTATTTAATAACATATGGCATGAAGTGCATCATGAAAATAAATACTAATTTAGCAGTTCATTGATTAATTTACTTATTTACTTTAAATATGCTTTCAATTTATCAATATAACAGAACAAGCTTTTAAATGTTGCTAAGCTAGTTTCAAATTATGATCTGCTAAGCACAGTGTGATGTTTGACAGACAAGAATAATTACAACACTTCCCATCTTATCTCATCCTACAGCAACCTATGAGTAATGCAACTGTGTCGCACCACTCAGCTCCGAGCTCTGACGAGTCTCTATGTGATTAGTCATGGTGACCTGTGATTTTTCTTTACACTGGAAAGCCTAGTCTTTTGTGAGCCTATATCACTAACGTCATTTGCACAAATGGTTTTAAATTGCTTATAACAATTTTACACCCCAGGCAATCTTTTATTCTACTCACACATAAATGACCAGTAGCATAAATTATACATATGAACCAAATCTAGTTTATCTTGGTATTGAAACTGACTTGTTTTGTGAGTCAATTTTTATTTACTTGTCCTGTTTTCCTATTACTAATCTTCGTCATTATATTTTATTGTTGATACACAGGATGTAATTATCACCATGACTGCTATGACAGAGTAATTAAAGATTTTTTTGTTATCAATCCCTAAATTTAGCTTGTGTGCATCTGTCGAGAGAGGTAGATCTATTGTTAGGATTATTGAATGAGAAGCAGAACTATGTGTGTCAGAGGGATTAAGTGAAATGAAACTCAGCAGAAAAATTACACTTATGAATTAATGTAACAAATAAATCAGAACAGCCTGTCATATAAGTGAGCAACCTAGTTGTTATAAAGGTTGTGCCAGTAATGATGCACCCTGATGTACCGGTCAATGGTCACATTATCACTGGGCATTTCAAATGCATTTTACATGTGTATTTAACCTTTGTATTATGCATGTGTGTGAAACCATTGTTTCTTGTGTTTCCATATCTATTGCCATTTCTTTATAAATGTAAGTAAAAATGGCTATCAAATGCTAATCAGATGCATTTGTTTTTCATAAGGGTTTTGACTAGTGCTAATAATGTATCTAAAAGGACAATGGGTATTTGGCCTCAGGAAACAAGCTTTGGAGAGCATCAAAATTAATGGACTTAAACAAAATTAACAGCAGATGACTTATCACACCCCTAGTTATTACAGTGCATCCAAATTCCAGACAAACATATATTATCATGGGCAATTGTAAACTGAAACTTTGACTAATAGACTTTGTAGTGCCTGAATTTTTTGTCATGACTTACTTCAGTGATGCCAGTGGCTCTTAGTAAATAAAATAGCTTCCTGGACTGAAAACAGCTGCACTTTAAAACAAATATCTCTTCAGGAGCCTACTAAATTATTTTCTATTACACATGTTATCAATTTCAAAATGTTTCCCACTTTTTATTTTAAGATTTCCATATATAGCGAATAAATCCTGTGTGGGATTAAAATTAACATATAAAAATTTACTCTGATTTACTAGAAATTGAGATTAAATTGAGAGTAAAGTTAGATATGTAACATAAAGTGAAGTTAAGCTTATATTTATTTATCCTATTTTAACCATGAAGTGAATGTATAAGTAAAATAAAAGCACGTACACTAATCAGTTACAACATTAAAAACACTGACAATTGAAGTGAATAACATTAATTGTCACATTAAAATGGCACCTGTCAAGGGATGGGATATTTTAGGCAGCAAGTTAACAGGCAGTTATTGAAGTTGATGTGTAAGAAGCAGGAAAAATGTTCAAGCGTAAGGATCTGAACAACTTTGGCATGGGCCAAATTGTGATAGTTAGACAACTGGTTCAGAACATCTCCAAAAGGGCAGGACTTGTGTGGTGTTCCCGGTATGCAGTGGTTAGTACCTACCAAAAGTGGTCCAAGGAAGGAAAACCGGTGAACAGGGACAGGGACATGGGGGCCTAAGGCTCACAGATGTGCGTGGTGAACAAAGGTTAGCTCACCTTGTCCAATCCCTCAGAAGAGCTACTGTAGCAAAAATTGCTGACAACGTTAATGCTGTCTATGATACAGTGCATTGCAGCATGTTGCATACGGTGCTGCAGAGCCGCAGACCTGTCAGAGTGCCCATACTTACCCCTTTCCACTGCCGAAAGCGCCTTCAACGGGTACGTAAGTGCCAGAACTGGACTGTGGAGCAATGAACGAAGATGGCCTTATCATTTTCTTTTACATCATGTGGACGGCCGGGTTCGTACATCATTTAGCTGGAGAAGAGATGGCACCAGGATGCACTATGGAAAGAAAGCAAGCTGGGTGAGGCAGTGTGATGCTTTGGGCAATGTTTTGCTGGGAAGCCTTGAGTCCTGAATTTTATGTGGATGTTACTGTGACACTTACCACTTACGTAAACATTGTTGCAGATCAAGTACACCCCTTCAGGGGAATGGTATTCCCTGATGGCAGTGGCCTCTTTCAACAGGATAATGCGCCCTGCCACACTGCAAAAATTGTTCAGGAATGGGTCGAGGAACATGACAATATTCAAGGTGTTGACTTGCCTCCAAATTCCCTTGATCTGAATCCAATCGAGCAACTGTGGGATGTGCTGGAAAAACAAGTCCGAGCCATGGAGACCCCACATTGCAAGTTACAGGACTTAAAGGATCTACTGCTAACGCCTTGGTGTCAGATACCACACTAAGTTAACACAGGACTCCTTCAGAGTCCTGTGGTAACTTAGTGTACATGACATTTTAAAACTAGCTTTTGTAAAAAAATTCCCCACTTAAAGATATGGAATTTCATAACATTGCACATGTCATCTCTAGGTCACTAATGGGTGTAATGTGACTGGCTTCAAAAGTGTGGCACAATATGAATGACTTTCCACGGCTTACTTTTTTTCTGTTTTTTAGTTGTTAGTTACATTTTGGCTGTTCTTTAGATACCTTAAATATGTCAAAACCCATTTGGGATGCTGCTGGTGTATCTGTGGGGGGGTGTGAGGGGTGATGGTCCATAGGCACAGTTAGTGCTCGTATACTAGGACAGACAAAGAGGGCATATCACTACACCCCTGGATAGTGTGATAACAACTTTATACATTTGTGATAAACAATTACTAAATGCTACAGAACAAAGAAATTCTCATACAGTGATCAATAGATATGTTATACACTACTGGGTGAGCCAAAAAAACACTAATAAACAGTGAAATTATAGTAATAATCTTGATAAAAAAAAATTAGCTATATGAATTTCAGCTGCTATACCGCTGAGCTGCAGATGTCAACCTATGTGATCCTGATTTGGTTGATCTAAATTACAGTATGCTTTGCACACACAGTATGAGACTGAAACATTGATTAATAATGATTCTGACCAGGAACGTACAAGTGTGACACACCATTGACAGCGCTTTACTAAAGGCAACAGGACACAGCAATTCCCACACAGTGACCAATCGGTGTGCTAGCCACTAACAAGCCAGTGACTACTCTATTGACTCCAAACCCCAAAAAGAAATACACCAGGAAGCATACAAAAATGCTGCTGCACCGCAAATGCTCCTGACCAGTGGAGGTTTCATTCCCATGGTATTTGCATGCTTTTACTAGCATTAAAAAATGCTTGCAAAAGCATATTTTCTTATGTCAATGAGTAAAGGACCTTGAAGAGAGGGCACAGACAACAGTTTCTACCTGACTGAAGACAGTGATCAATTGCCTGACATGGGATCTGTTAGAAGCCATAAACACATACCAGTGAACCTCAGTGAATTGGAGAGACAATGCAGCCAGGACGAATCAGAGCACAACATACTTTAATACACATTTATTAGGCTTTTAAACAACAATAATAATATTTGAATGGAGTTCTCCTTTAAACATAACCTCATAGGAAGTATTGATGGGCATTTACACTGTTTTTCCAAAGACATTACCATTAATATTGACAAGACATATTTAGTTCCATACACTGTAACTAATCTTGGTTCCAACTTGTCTCCAGCAAGAGAGAAAGCAAATGCATATCCTGTTTCCTGTCTATACTATTGATTACCACATTTTTATTAGTTAGTTTTATTATCAGTCATCAGGATGATCAGATATTTGAAGACAACAGAACATTTGTATATCCCCTATTAAACATTAAAACTGTGCTGAAGTAATTAGCAAGCAGCAGCCCTTATGCAAAAAGTATTATTATTATTTCTAACTCAATTAAAATAAATAAATAAATGAATGTACAGCATTGCCGAGGAATACAGGGCACTTCTCTTAGGCTTACAAGATATGCCAAAGAACTACACATCTTTATAAAATCCTAACTATACTCAGTGGATCTGAGCCCCCCATGCTTGCCACCATGCCATCCTACTATTCCGATTTTGTTGGGACAGTCCAGAATTGCAGACCTCAGACAGACAGGGTTTGTGTGCAAATGGGCAGAGTGATCATAGATTTTTGTTTATTTTGTTCTACTTTAGCATGTATGAATGTTTGGAAAAGCCCAAGCAGTAGATTCTTTTCCTTTCCATTGTGACGATTTATTTCCATTGAGTCAGGCCGCACTTACTCCGTGTGCTGGGGACAGCCGCCAGTCTCTTCCTCATGGGCGTGTCCCATTGCCTAGCAGTAGGGTGCCAGACCCAGCTTGTTTCCGGATCTTCCCTTTGGATTGTGATTTTGGCTCATACTGATCTGACTCCTGGCTTACCCTGACCAATCTCTGGACATCCCTTTGTACCCCGCTGCCCGGCTAGTTCTGACCCAGATCGTTTGACTACTATAAGACCTGTACATTCACTGCAGCCAGGTTCATAGTCCCTTGCAGGGGTCCCCGGTGCGTTAAGACTCCATGCCTCCTTGTTTAGTTGCACTAATACACCATCCAATTCTCTGTTTGTTACAGACGGGCCTTGTAGTCAATTGGACATTCCAAAGAAGACCCACTGAGCAGGAGAAAGGATCTCCTGCTCAAGACAGGGCAAAGATTGATTGACCAGCCAGATCAATTGATCCACGCAGATCAAATAAGAAAAATTTTGACTTTATTTTAATACCTACATTTATAAATACCTAAAATTTCAAATCAAGCCAATTATTTTAGTTTAGCTTGGAGTTAGATTTTAAGTTATTGGTATCGAAGGCATATTTTAAAAACTGTTTTTCTTGCTTTGCCTTTTAATGCAAGAAGTTGCAGAAATTTTGTACCTCATATGGCCAAGCCATTTTTCAAGATTAACAATCTGTGTGTCACTTATAGAGGTGTCACATTGTGCCTTCCGCAAATATAATGATATTGTGATACAGATCATTAAGAAGGATTTGTGTGTGACATTGGGGTATATTTATTAACTTGGACATTTTTTGACACAATCATTTTCATTCCTTATCACAGTAATAAGAAATGAAAGATAGTGAGCATATATTAAAAGTCTTCTGCCGGAACAGCAGTTATGATAAATGACTGTCCCAGAGACCACCTATCTCTTAACTTCTCTATGGTCACTATATCAAAGTGGCCACCTTCACCATAGTAACCGGAGGGGAGAGTAGGTAAGTTACTGTGGGGGATCAGAAGATCCCTCTCCAGCAATGTTCTCCCTATAGGCTTTAATATCTAATGCCATCTGGCACATATTTTGAAAATCTTTGCTTTTCGGAACTTGTTAAATCACGCAAAATAGCTGTCGCCATAGAAACCTATGGGAATGCTTTTGCATTCAAAAACAGTGGGGAAAACAGCCGATATTTCTGATATCTGCTGCAATCCTTTAGTTATAAATATTGGGGTTACTTAAAATTTCATTATGATTATGAGCTTGTTAAATAGGCATCATCATTTCATAATGAAATCTGCGGTCACAGACAAAGTGTGTTAGTGTATAAGAGAATTAAGCATCATTCCTGCATTGGTAAGGGGACTGCACTGACATTAGTCCTCATTTTTAATGTATGCGCTGATCGGATGAATATATTGGTTAGAGGTCTAAATATGATCAGTGTGTTTTGTGCAGGTTGACCAATTACAACTTACAAGACACCCTCACAAATTACAATTCACTTGATTCACTTAACATCACAATTTAATTTTTTACAGTATTTCTTAAAACCATAATTAATCAATAGGGAAACACTGTATTTAGGAGCGCTGAGTAAACTCTCGATAAACATCATCAAGTAGTTCGGTTGATCATGTCATTGAAACATTAAGGGGGGAGTTTCTTGACATTTGCAAAGCCATCCCTTAAATGTGCACCTGCCAGTAAAAACCTAAAATGTTGTTTTTAATGTAGTTTGCTGTGTTAACACAGTATGGCTTCACAGGCTCAGTTGATATACAGTATGTGTAATCAACTTTATTTTACCAGGGGCGCACGCAGGGGGGGTTTCTGGTTCTCCAGAAACCCCTCCTCTCCTCGAAGAACAGTGTCCCTACATAGCAGCGCTGTACTAAACAGCAGCTGAGGCACTTTCAAAGAAGCGTCCGCGGCGGTGCTGTATTGTACTAAAATGCAGCGCCGCGGCTGCTGTTCAGTGCAGTGCCGCCCAAATGGAGCTGCAGCTCCCTCCATGCTTTTTTGGGGGGGGGACCCCCCCTTAAAAATCCTGCATGCGCCCCTGTTTACATTATGTTTTTTGCAAACAGCATTTACAATATGCGGATTAGCAGTATTAATACTTTTTCATAAGCATATTGTCATGTATTTGTAAATTGTGTATGTTCATGTATTCCTATTGCTATTTCGAGCCGAGTGCACTAATTGTTTAGTCTAATGTATCCTTATCTGGAACATAGACTGCCTGCTTTTTATTTTTAGTATATTTGTAGTGTTCAACTTCCATCCTATTCACTGATCAAATATTTATTGCGGTGACTAAGTGCTGATTTGCAAACGACATAGCCCACACAGCACAGCTAATATGTTTCCTTATGGGTGAATAATTGCCAGTAGCAATGGATGACCTCATTCACATCAAGTAATAGGAAACACCACATAATGTTCATCCCTTGTATTTGTTTGATTGGAAGACATTTAGCTAAACTTAGAGAAAGTGACATTTTCAAAACGGTTCGTGGAATATGCATTGCATTCCTCATTTGACTGCAGAATCTCTCATGTTTCTCAGGTGACATTTAACTTGTACGTTTTTGTATTCCACAAAGCAGAATGAATTGATCGCATTTTTCACAGCTCTATCAAAAGAATACAAATTACACAAAACGCTAGGGTGATGAGTTGGATTCCGACAAGTGTCCTAACTGTGTGTATAGTTTGTCCGTTTTCCCCTTGTTTGTGTAGGTTGCCTCCGGGTAGCCCTGCCACAGTCCAAAAACATATTGATAGGTTAATTGTCTTCTGACAAAGGTTACACTTATGTATGTGTGGTATGGAATTTAGATTGTAAGCTCAAGTGAGGCAGGAACTGATGTGAATGATTACATATTCTCTGTACTGTGCTGTGTAATATGATTGGCGCTATGTAAATAAACTGTAATAATATTGGTTCTAAAAGCTTGAAGCTCAGTGAACAGTCTTCTCCATCATGAAAATCAGTCCTGGCAAAATTTTGCTGCAACTTTGCTAATTTCTAATCAAACTCCTTCAAATGAATTGTCTCCTTCTAATAAATGAAAATAAATATCAGTCTTAAATCATTATTTCAGTTTTCAATGATAAACCGTGGTATGTGGTGTCTTGTTAGTACAATAAATAAAAATAAAACAATTTTAATGTATAGATCACATGCATTTTTTACATAAATAAATAGGAGAAATGTGCATATCTACATTAATGAAGCAGTAAAATTGTCCAGATTTATGTAATTATCATTTTGGGTTCACTCCACCATCAAGTCCTCTGCCTAGATGTCATTCTTCTATCATTTCTAATATAGTATTTTCCTCAACTTAACATTTTTTGTGATGGACCTCCCTAAAAAATAAGACAAGAAAACCCAGAATGCGAACTCTGACACCCACGACTGATTTAAATTAAATGTATTGGTATCACTAATTACAATACAAAACACAATAAAATTTATTAGACTTAAAGGGCTGGATTTTCTAAGGGGTGGTTTAATAAAACCGTCAGTTTTCAACGGTTTTACCGGCAGTTTTAAAACCGCTGGATTTACTAAAGGCCAAACCGCCAATATAACAAACCGCCACTTTATAGATCGCCATGACGATTTTTAGCATAATCAAAATCCAAACATCCAGATTTACTAAGCTGCTGTTTGACAAACCGCTGGGAAAACTGCCAGAAAAACAGCCAGAAAAAAAGAAGTGGTTAAAGAGGTGAGATTGCTCCCACTGCATGCTGTTTGGGCTATATTGCCATGCAGAACATAACAGGACATATCATTTATGTGGATAAACATTATTTATTGATTAAGGGGCAAAATAAATTTAGAATTAACTTGTGGGGGCAAAATTATTTTTTCCATATATTAAGGATGCAATATTATTTATTATATTATGGAGAAATATGAATATATAATTATATTATATGGGCAATACTATTTGATTGCTAATGGGGACAATAATTATTTATGATGCTTTAATTGAAAAAAAAAGGCATTCACTATTAGGTTTAACCTTAATTTAATGTAATTACATGAAAAAGCCTTTACTGTACTTAGTCTGAGGCCCATCCCTCCCTCGTTCTGCCTCTCCAAGCACAAGGAGGCACACGCACCAAATCTGCTTATAGTACTCTGCATGAATCCAAAGAGAGGGATATCACTACCAGGGCCGCTGAGAGGGGGGGTGGGTACTATTTACCCGGGCCCGGGTGTGCCAGGGGGCCCGGGGATGCTCTGGCGACTTTTTTTTTTTAACACTTTTTTTTTCTAACAATTTTTTTTTTTTTATGGTCCCAGGGGGGTGCGGTTGCGGTTCTGCTTCCGACGGCCGCTGGGTCTTTGTAGCGGGTCCGCCGATCCAATGACGTCACTCGAGAGTCCCTTGCTGTACTCTCGCGTGACTTAGTGGTGCTGCTTGTTTACTGCAGCCTGTGACCGCGCCTATAAGGAGCGCGAGTCACGAGGCTGCTTTCAATCAACAGCTGCAACCAGAGACCAGAGAGGCGAAGATCAGTGGAACGGAACTCCCCAGAGAAGCGTCCGGATTAAGGTTAGTCTCTCAAGCAGCACAAATAATGGGGACACTTTGTATCTGGCAGTGAAAAAATCATGTCTTTTAAGGATAACCTTCGCTATAAAGCCAGCCCTACTGGATGCATATTGGAATAACCTACTAACAAGCTTTTGATTCAATTTACTACCTGTTATGGGGACAACACATTCTTCATAGGTGGAAGACGCTGACCCCTTTACAGAGGTTAATAAGAGAAAACTTTGATTTATCTCAGCCTGTTGCCTTGTTATTATACCTGTGGATTAATATAGCCAAGACCGGGTATTTAAGTGAGATAGCACACCGTTACTAACAACACTGTGACGTTTGCAAATGCATGTCTTTATGTATGGTTATAAGGGGACCCTGTAACCATTTTTGTTTTAACCTGTTTAAACCCAGTGCACTGGGGCCAATGTGTACAAATATGTATGACCACTCCCACCATAGCCACGCCCAATTGTATGACCACCCCACCATAGCCACGCCCAATTGTATGACCACTCCCACCATAGCCAAGCCCAATTGTATGACCACTCCCGCCATAGCCATGCCCCGATTTTATTACCACTCCCGCCATAGCCAAAAAAAAGAAAAAAATTCTCCACTGCAACGGGGGCGGGGGGGCATGAAGTTGCTGTACCGGGCCCTGAATTCCTCTTGGCAGCCCTGATCACAACCATAAATGTTCACATTTTCATGGTGAATTTTATCAGAGCAAGCATATAGATAAACCAGCTGAGCAGATGCACACAGGGCTTCCGAGAGGGGGGGGACAGGTACTAATTACCCGGGCCTGGAACTGCCAGGGGGCCAGGCCCGGACCCTCATTGCCGACCTTTTTCTTTTTTCTTTCTTTTTTTTAAAAAAATAATGTTTTTCTTATTTTTTTTTTCTTATTATTTTTTGCCGGGGGAGGGGGTGGTGCCTCCGCCTCCTTCATTAGTGGGGGATCAGGCTATTTAAAAAAACAAAACATATACTCATGTGATCGCGAAGACAATTCAGAGATGACCTAGAAAGAAGACAGAAGACAGAAGAGTTTGGATATACCGAGGTTACCTCAATGGTCAGATAAGTGCTTATTTTGAGATAAACATACTAACATGTTTAAACGCAGTAAAATAAAGTACTGGTGGCAATATAAACCATTATGCTATGAATGGACTTCATCGACCATACAACAAAACTGGTCTAATCATTGTCTGCTCTGCTGAAGCAGAATAATATGCCGATAGAATTAAAACACACCATGTTTAAAAAACTTGAAATAAAGCACTTCCTATAGGTTACTGCAATAACAAGATAGTGCCTGCCTACACTATCAAATCAGAATAATATGCATTTAAATCAACTGAATAAATATGAAAACAATGTAAAAACGGTAATGTGAATTGAAGACAATCTGTCAAATAAGCTAGAGACATTGTAAAAATAGCAACAATCTAGAAACAATAGAGTACTATCATAAACCCCATTGTTTATACAGTTTCATTTATATACTGTTGAATTTTATTGCAACTGACAAGCTTGTGCAGGAGGTGTTCAACAAAAAGTGTACTTTATTGAAATTTTACACACAAGTCAGGGGCTTGTTAAACCAGTTCCCAGACCTCCTTATCTGTTCACTTGTATCAGTCTGGACTAATTACATTAGCTATAGTGCAAGGGGTGTATCCCACTTCTTATCAATGTACAACCAGCAGCCAGGGGGGCTCCACCCACTCTCAGTACTGGTACCTCTTGGTATTACATTTCCCACCTATACTTACTTTCTGGACTTTGATACCAGGGTCTAGTGCCACCTCCAAGCCAAATGCAGCTCTAGATTATTTGGAGCTAGATCCTGGGGATATAGCCCAGCAACGTCAAAAGCCAGAGATCACCAAGCTTTTCAGCAGTTTTGGCCTCCTGGGATTCTTTCCAATTTAAAACCCATTCCTGAGCTGCATAGAAGCTTTCATTATTGCCACTTTCTAGTTCTCAGGCCTAGAGAAATAACAGCCCAACACCACTATGTCCTCCTTGGCTTCCTGCAGCAGCCCCAACTAAATTACCAGGTGAGGGCACTGCCACTCTCCGGTCTCCAGGTGGGACCAATGACTGGCAGCCTAATGCCACTGAACCCTTTCTGGGTCACTGCACTGACCACCATGTAAGGTGGTCCTGACTCAGAATTAAAATTGTGGGAGAAAGACCATAGACAAAAATTTTCAATGTTGGACAGCATGTGGCATGGAAGTAAAGAGGCAGTAACCAGAGCTCATTGGATGAACAACAGCATCAAGAGACATTTAGATAAGTAGATAGACGAAGGATGGCTGCACCCAGAAGAAAAATGGTGGAAGAAGGAAAAATGACACATAGGGCCTGAGTCATTAAGGAAAGGAAAACAAAGAAAGGGAATAACTTTGCACCTTAGCAAAACTATGTTGCATTAGAGGGGAGGTATATTTAAAATGTGATGGCAGATTTATAGTTGGGAAAGGGCATGTCCTAGATCAACTTTAAATTTCAGTGTAAAGATAAAGCTATCAAGTATTTGTGTGCTACATGAATAAACAGCCAGTATTTAACATATGTGCAAAATAGAAAACTAATTTGCACCCCTTGCATTGTAACATGGTTTTGTCCAGTAAAGTACTTACTCAATTTTTTTACTTAACTTTCCTTTATGAATCAGTCTCCGTGTTTGTAATTGTTTCACAATGTTCCCTTCTGTACTAAACACTCTTTACAAGTACACACTGGATAATGGGCAGCTTAAGTACACCATAGCTAATTTGTACAAGGGGCTAAAAATTGTCTTTCTTTTCTCCCAGAAATTAATGAGACTGTCTGAGATGCTAATTTGTACATTATCTTTAAAGTATTCTTCCACCATTCTACTAATACAAGGTGTATCAGATTGAGACATGGTAGAGGTGTCAATATATTTGGGCATTTCTTTTAAGCCTGACCAGATGTCATAATAACCTTTCACATTGGTGTCCTGCTGTGTTGATTCATCATCAGTGTGACTCTTAGAAAAGGGAAGTTTTTTCTTGTAGTAGCATTTTTAGGAGAACTGCAGCATAGGACGTGTCATGTGCGACTTGAGCCAACGGCTTGCTCACAAGGAGCTGTTTGCATCTGGGAAGATTTGTGTCAGTTGGAAAGAAAGACATTACATCCTCAAACTTAACCTTGCCAAAACTGAGCTCATAGTTTTTCCTCCCTCTCATACCCCATCCCCTTCTGACCTCTCCATCACTGTCGACAACACCTCTATCTCCCCTGTCCCCCAACTTCGCTGCCTTGGTGTCATCCTCGACTCCTCTCTCTCCTTTGGCCCCCACATCCTCTCTCTTGCTAAATCCTGCCGCTTCCAGCTGCGCAACATCGCTCGCATCCGGCCCTTCCTCTCCCAAGATGCCACCAAATGCCTTATCCACTCTCTGATCATCTCCCGCCTGGACTACTGCAACCTCCTCCTCACTGGCCTCCCCCACTCTCATCTCGATCCCCTTTGATCCGTCCTTAACGCTGCAGCTAGGCTTATTTTCCTCTCTCGCCGCTCCTCTTTTGTCTCCCCCCTCTACCTAGCCCTTCACTGGCTCCCATTCCCCTTCAGAATCCTCTTTAAGCTCCTCACACTCACCTACAAGGCCCTCGCCAACTCCACTGCGCCCTACATCTCCACCCTCCTCTCTATTCATGCTCCATCTCGCCCTCTCCGTTCTGCCTCTGACCGTCGCCTCTCTTCCCCCCTTATAACCTCCTCCCACGCGCGTATCCAAGACTTCGCCCGCACTGCCCCCCTCCACTGGAACAAGCTCCCTCCCTCCATCAGAACTTCCCCTAATCTGTCCAGCTTCAAACGGGCCCTAAAAACCCACCTTTTTCTTAAAGCCTTTCTGTCTCCCACTTAACTTCCTACCTTATCTTCTGCCTCTGTCCCCCTACTCTCCCTCTCTCCCCTGCGTCTCTCTGTCTGTCCACCTCTCTCCTCCTGTTTCCACCACTTCTAACTCTGCTTTCCAGCTACTTAGCCCTCCTCCTCAAAGGTCCTCCACCCCACGTCCACTTTCGCTCCCTCCTCCCCCCTGGGGGTCTTCCTGTCTTCCGCGCCCCCTTCTTGGGCCCCGTCGTTTTCGGATCCTCCCTCCCCCTTCCCCGCCCTCTCTAGCTGTGCATTGAGCGTACTGAGTTGCTGTGTTTACTGTACTGTGCTGTCTCCCATTGTATTGTGATTTTGTTTGTCTCTGTACGGCGCTGCGGATGCCTTGTAGCGCCTTATAAATAAATATTAATAATAATAATAATAATAATAATAATACATATGACTTAAAACTAGGATCAAGCATGGTTGCCAATATATAGTGATCCAACTTCAATATGTTGCAGACCCTTGGGTGCTGACGAAGTGAATAAAGAACTCTGATCTCCTAGAACATTCTTAGCAGAATCACTTATTCTCAACTACTCCTTCAGCTTTTCCAGTAGTTTGATTAGGGGTATGATTTGACTAAGGCTGGCACTGCCTGAACTCACTTAATTTGTTACAATTTCAAATGGTTTCAGTAGCTTGCATAAAACAGAAAGCATTCTCCAGTGTGCTGGAGTAAGGTAACATGTCCATTCTCTCCCTATCTTATGGTCTTGATGACTTTTTGCTGTTCCTCTAGTCTCTGAAGCATAAAGAGTGTGGAATTCCACCTTGTTACTGCCTCTTGCTTCAGTTGGTGGCATGGCAGATGATATTTTTTGCATCTGCTGCAATGTTCTACTGAATGTTGAAAATGGCCAGAAATTTTATGGGCCAAAAACAGCATCTTCTGCCCTGAGCTCTCGTTTTTTAAGAAATTTTGCACCACCAAGTGTGTGTAAAACATGGCAAATGTTGAAATGCTCCCAGTCATAATGCACACCCAATGTTCGCTAAGTTACAGGCAACATAGAATCCTGAGCAAAGTCTTAGCTGAGTGAGTCATTTTGTTATGACTTTCCTCAGTTTTTCAACAGATTGACATTGGTATGCTTCTTATTGAAAACAGCGATACAGAGAATAGCTTGCCTGTAAATGACCTGGCATTGTGTGCTAGCACTACTATGCTGAAAGGATGAAGAGGGTGATGATGGCGTAACAACTACCCAGTGGGCTGTCATGTTATGCAGTAACTTTTGTTTGACAGGTACAGCTTGTCCACATATTTTGTTTAACCTCCCGATACAGCAGTGGAATTGCTGCTTAGGAGAAATGGAATTAAAATGAAATTTGGTAGCATAGACACATAGCATCAACTAATCTGCTAAAACCTGATGCATTGATAGCGGAAATTAGTTGCTCAGCCTATGCTAATATAGCTGTCATGGCTTTAGTTATCCGATGTGCAACAGGATGCTGGCTTTCACATGTGGTTCCTCTAGCAAACGCTTGTTGCTTAAAACTATGCTTGCTCTTCTTGATCCCCTTCTGTATAGAAGTATCACGACCAGCAGCAGCTGTTAGCACGCAAGGACATCTCTTGGGAATCAAGGATTCCATTAGGGGAGTCAGTTTGAATTTGAAAATTGGATGCTGGACTACATACTAATAATGAGCAGGTTGTTGATAAAGGTGTTGACAGTGAAGCATGGAAAAGGTGTCTATTGATTCCGCTGCTAGCTGATGCTGGGCTGCCTGTTACTATACACAATTTTCCACCTTTTGATAAACTACTAGAATGAACTCATTGCAGATGACGTAACACGGGGTAGGTGCCTAGATGACCAACTTCGCCACCTCTACTTATTGTAGCGTCACAAAGACTACAGGTGCCTTGACAAATGTTGTCTCGATTGGGATCAAAATATAGCACAAGCTTTTTTCGGTCTTATGAACTGGCATGACAATGCCTTACTTGGACAGAATCAACATCATCCTCCTCATTATCTTGTTCAAGTACAACACATTTAGCATATTCAGATCCACAATTAGCCACCTCATCGTGTTGCACATTAACAAGTTCCTGTTACACTCTCCTCTGTGCCTGGCATCCCAGCCATCTCCTTGACGATTGGGACTTCACTTCTGGTTTCCGTCCAACTGTTGCCAAGGCACCGGCCAGACGCTGAGCTGTCAAACGCAGCGTCCCGGTGTGAAAATTAGCCGGGCACGTGCGTATTAGGGAGGAATTTATTATCAACCTCCTAGCTGATTACTTTAGAATTGGCTGATTGGTTTCCATTGGCTGCTCTGGGTATTTAAGACAGGGAGGATTGGACCTCCCTACCGGTTATAGCGTTTCTTGTGCTCTGTTGACCTGCTGTTGGATTCCTGTCTGCCTGATCTACTGTTGTGACCCTTGCCTGCAGTCTGGGCTAGTGCCCCCTGTTCCAACTGCGCTATGGCCATCTTTGATGAGATTTTACTACTCTGAGCTTAAGACCTGGGGGCATCTGAGTACCTGTGAGCACATTTAGCTCTACGGGAAAGGCGGCTTCTAAAGGTGATGATCTCTACCTACTGTTCTAAAAGCTGATCTTGGTGGTCGTGGGCCCTAACAGTCCCAAAGTAACATTCACAATTTCTATGAGAAATTTTGGAACGAGGCTGCTCTAGGTTTACATTGTCAAAATCTGAAACCTCATTCTCCATATAACACTTCTCGATACCCTTATATTCTCCTCAAGATTCTGTGAGTGCCCAAGTTGTTCTTCAGCTTCAGTGTTATTTTCATGCACTGATATAGCAGTTTAGAAGGTGACAGACCTACACTCTGAGCGCAAAAGTGATGCATAGGAAGTTACGTAAGATGCACGACCATGTTGGGCACTCACTTTTGCAATTGGCATTCAAATATGTGTAACAACAGTAGCAGGACCACTACTAGCAAAGAGTTCAGCACCGTGGCTTACTATTTAGCACTTCTGCCTCACAGCACTGGCCTTAGGTGTGTGGAGTTTTTATGTTCTCCCCGTGTTTCCGTGGGATTCCACCAAGTGCTCCGGTTTCCCCCCATACTCCAGAAACATACTGTTAAATTAACTGGCTGCTATCAAATTGCCCTTAGTCTCTCTCTCTCTCTCTGTCTATGTGTGTGTGTATATTAGGGAATTTGGACAGTAAGCTCCAATGGAGCAGGGACAGATGTAAGTGTGTTCTCTATACAGTGCTGCTGAATTAGTGTCGCTATATAAATAGCTAATGATGATGGGCATGGTCTGAGTCTTTTCTTGCCACTGCAGGTGGTGTATGAAATGTAATCTATTTTCACTTTTTGTTACAAATCACCACATGCATCACAATTGTGTTCCTTAATCCTTACATCAATAGCTCATGTTTTCTTTGAGATTGACAAACTGTGTTTGGATTTTGAGCACACTTTATTCCCACATGACCTTTTAGCTAGTAGAAGTTGAAAATATACTACTACTGCCAGTACTGGTACTAGAATACTCCTGATCTGTTACCTGATCTATGGTTGATAAGAGGAGTAAAGTAACTTGAAGTTGGAGCTACTTGTAGCTGCCACCACACTATGAGACAGGGGAAAGGAGCAAATATTACCTTACAATTCTACTGACACTGCTCCGTAATAGAATTCACATTTATGCAATTGGTTCTTTTCCCTCTGGAGGGAGTAGGTTAGCCATGCAGTCCTCGACTTTTCCTTCCCTTGGCCCCACTCCTCCCCCCACATTAAATTTACTCTCCTGGAATGTAGGAGGTTTAAACAACCCTATCTAAGGGAAGAAATTCATTACCCACCTTAAAAGATCTCATGTAGATGTAGAGTTCCTTCAGGAGACTCATTGGAAAGTATCGAAAGGCTCGACTTTGAGAGATAATTGGATAGGAAACTGTTTATCAGCCTCTCATACCATAAAAACTAGAGGAGTGGCAATTACATTTGCCAGACATCTTCAATAGATGATTCTTGACAGTATAGCAGATCCAAACGGTCGTTTTCTTCTCATTCATGTACAAATTCATGACACCAAATTTACTTTCCTCAACATATATGCCCCAAATTCGACTCAACAAGAATTTGTTCACTCGATTGTTAATTGAGTCTTGCAACATGATACCACTAACTTGGATATGGCGGGTGATTTTAATTCTGTATTAAATTCGTAACTTGATAGATCTCGTCCCCCCTTGGTTGCTAGATCTTTTGTCCCTAACCACCTCTCTGAATTAGCAGTTAAAGGCGGAGTAGTTGACCCCTGGCACCTGCTTAACCAATCAGATAGAACTTATTCTTTTTATTCTAACGTTCATCGTACGTTCTCTAGAATAGATTATATTTTTATTACTGACTCATTGATGTCACTAACCCGTCACACAGATATAGCTGACATTGTTATTTCAGATCATGATGTGATTTCTCTTACCTTGCAATTACCGCACTTAAATCAATGAGTTTGTCACTGGCGATTCCCGTCATATTTGCATAGCTCTGAGCATTTCCAGCAATACTTACAACACAGATGGGCTTAGTACATTGATGACAACATTGAACACTGGGACAACACTATACTTTTTTGGGAAACCTCAAAAGCAGTCATGAGAGGGCACATCATTGCATATGTTTCTAACCATAATAAATAAATGAGAGAGACATACGAGGCTCTTCGTAAAACCTCGACAGATGCCTACCACCAATATGTTCTAACACAGTCACACTCTGACCTTATTACATATAAAGAAGCACGTAAGACGCTTGAAAGTTTTCTCACCTCCTAAGCCAAACAACAGATTGACTTTGCAAAAAACAAATTTTACAGATGGGGTAACAAAACGGGCAGACTCCTGGCCAGTTTAACTAAACCTCATAAACGTAAAGGTCATATAGTCGCTATTCGCTCCTCATCACCTCCTGGTTTAGTTACAACTTCTGATAAGATACTCGCAGCATTTCAGACATATTATTCTGTGTTGTACAGAGGTAGCTCACCAAATTATTCTTTAATTTCTAGTCTTCTGGCGGAGGCTTAGTTACCTTCACTAACATCTGACCAACGAGCCCTTTTGGCGGATGATATTACCCTTCAAGATTGAGTTTGCGCAATCAAACACTTAAAGCTACACAAAGCGCCAGGGCCAGATGGCATCACTGCAGAATACTATAAATCTCTTAGATAAGAACTAGGCCCTGTTCTGACAGATTTGTTTAATAAGTTACATAGAGAAGGCCACTCTATCCCACCTTCAATATGGCCCATACAGTTCAAATTCCTAAACCCGGCAAAGATCCTCAGTTGGAGGCCTTATATCAGCCAATCACCTTACTAAACATTGATTACAAACTAATGGCCAAAATAATGGCTGACAGATTACAATCAATACTCCCACATCTACATATCTCACATCAGTTAAGATTTGTCCATGGCTGTCATTCTGTCAAGGGAATACACTCGGCTATCTCGGCATTAGTGGCCTCTGACCCTAAATCTACCACTAATTTTCTCCTTAGTTTAGACGCCCAAAAGGCATTTGATTCGGTGGCTTGGCCGTTTCTACATGAAGTTCTTTCTCATAGACGCTTTGACACTGACTTTAGGGAGATGATAGCCTTCCTTTATACTTCTCTAACTGCGTCACTGTTAATCAATGGCATACAGGACCGCCACTGTTGATGTCTCGCGGTACCCGTCAAGGGTGTCCTTTATCCCCATTACTTTTTAATCTTGTGTTGGATCCAATGCTCAGGGTGTTGCAAAATTGGAGTCTCTTGAGGGGGATCCAGGTGAGAGATGTTGAACTTAAATTGACGGCCTTTGCGGATGATGTCATGATCTATATTTCCAATCCTGATGTGTCCCTTCAACCATTGATGGAACGCATTGTGGAAATAGGTACTGTTACGGGGTTTTCAGTTAACTTTGAGAAATCAACAGCTATGTATTTGCGTAGGGGGGTCACTAAACCGTCTTGGGCACACAATATTCCTCTGTTCTGGACGGGGTCATCTATGCCATACTTAGGGGTCCTTCTCTCAAAGAATATCGCTTCATTATATAATCTTAATGTCTCTAAGGCGATTGTGGCAGCTGAGCGAGAACTCTTATTTTACTTTCTTATGATGGTCGAAGAAATTTAATACAAATGATAACATTTCCTAGACTCTTTTATCCTCTCCAAATGTTACCTCTATTGTTAACAAATTCAGATTCTAGTAGACTTAACACTGCCTTCCGCCGTTTCATCTGGAATAATATACAACCAAGAATTGGCTTGATGAAGATCCAGCAGACGAGGGATCAGGGAGGCCTCAATCTGCCGAACATTACTCGCTATAAACAAGCAGCTCAGTTGCGACACCTTAGAGATTGGTTACATAATACTGCCATCTACACTAATACCATACTTGATCAAGGCTTTCTTCTGGATATTAACTTACAAGCATTCTTACATCTCCATGATTCAGAACTACCAGACTATGTTCTTAATAATCCATTGCTGATGACCACTCGTAAAGTTTGGTATCAATTATGTTGCATGTTCAAAACTAATCCACATGCATCTTTCTATCTTCCCCTTCTCCATAACCCGGAATTTCAGAACGGCATGGCTTCCCGCCCCTTCTCTTGTTGGAAAAAATCAGGTATTAATAAAATTAGACCATTGATAGATAGAAATGCCCGCAATCCTATGTCTCATGTTCAAACTATTGCAATTTACCCTTTTCTTCGTTCTCAACCTCTAGCTTATTTTCAATGTCAACACTATATCAGCACTGTACTTCGTAAATTCTCCCAAGTAGACTGGGATAACTCACTTGACACCATATTATCGAAACCTGTCCCAACTCATCAATCAATCTCACTCCACGACTCTTTATTGCATTTCCATTTTGATTATGAGACAGCTAAAACGGGTATTAGCCAATGGCAAGAACGATTCCAATCCTTGACCTTGGATGTTCTTTCAAAGGCTTTAGCCCGTACTACAAAAATCATGCCAGCTGTGACTTATTCAGAGATGTTTTTAAATATATACCACAAAGCATATTTGTTCCCTTCCAGGCATTTTCATAGTGGAATATCTGACACTCATCATTGCCCGAAGTGTGGTTTCCCTTGTGCGGACCTGGCACATTGTTTTTGGGATTGCCCTTTAATTAAACATTTTTGGACCCAGATCTGGAGGTTCTCTGTTACCCACTTGGTTAATTTTGTTCCACTAACCCCAGAGTGGGCGATTTTTGGTATTCTTCCAACAGATTGTAAGATTACTAAGGGTTGTGGTAAGTTG
Organism: Mixophyes fleayi; assembly: GCF_038048845.1. Lineage (NCBI taxonomy): Eukaryota > Metazoa > Chordata > Amphibia > Anura > Limnodynastidae > Mixophyes > Mixophyes fleayi. The sequence continues at coordinate 311,096,492 of NC_134403.1, read as the reverse complement.
CTTCTTGCTATCCCTCCCATGATTACACTTTTCCGAGAAAAATTATATTACATCTTTAGAATGGACTGGATTGAAACTATTGCAAAAGAGCTCTAGAGTAAAGGGGTTTTTTTGAGACATGGGAAAGTGTGATTGATATTCTTCCACGTAATCTTCGTACACAAATTTGGAAGAGCTTTCATAATATAGCTTGGTTCGAACTACGTATGTGTGTAGGTGACCCTCCAATTTCATTGACTCCATCTTAGCTACAATGATGGTTTGGGAAGAGACTGCCCTGCACCCTTGCCTCGTCTTGTCATTTTATGTTTTATTTAGTCCAGTTTTTCTATATCTTACCTGACCATACGGTCTTTAATCTGCTATTGAAAGACTGCATACAAATCTATGGTTAGTTCCTTTCAACTAGCATCTTTGTATGATTCATATTGTTGTATTGTACTTTTTACCTCAAAATAAAAATAAATTAAAAAAAAATATATATATTTTTGTTTTTGGTGAGTGTGCTGCTCACAGTCAAAGAGCCGCTTAGTAGTAGTGATGTTACTGATACTGCCCCACACACAACTGTATTCAGATTGAAAAACTTGGGATTTTAAAAGCAAGAAATATTTATTTTTTGGTGGGCATGCTGCTCACAGAAAAAGAACACCCTGTTTTTTGTCCTATAAATAGTTCAGATGTCACTGATACTGACACTCACACAACTGCCTTCAAATTCAAACACTTAGAATATTAAAAGTAAGAAATATATTTATTTGGGGGGTGTACTGCTGGAAGTCATACAGCACCCTGATTTTGTCCCCTAAATAGTTCTGATGTTACTGATACTGTCCCTCACACAACTGCCTTCAGATTGAAACAAGAAAAAGCAAGGAAGAATATTTTTTGTCCACTTCTAATTAGTTTACTAGTATATTATTACAAGAAAGAATATTTGAACAGAGTTCAAAGAGAAAAGTGTTAGAGCACTCCAGTCCACATCTGTTTAACAGTTATAAAATGTAACTTTTATTTGTAACTTAAAATTAAAATATTCACCAGGACGTAAAGTAGGTGAAATATAAAAACCATACACATAAACATAAATGTGTTCAGAGATTTGTCACATTCACACAAGGACATGGATGGCGGACTTAGCTGCCGGGAGTATCTTAAGTTGCATGCAACTCAAAATACCGTCAGTGAAATGCAAGAGCGCATCTTTATGGTCAACTGTAAAGGAGGCCCTATGTTTCGCCAGCTGGATCATGATCTAAATATTAAAGGTTCTGCTCCATAGTCACCAATGTTCAGTAAATATTCAGTAAACTAAAATTGCACAACAGCAGGGAAATAGCAAATTGCTTTCTGAAAATCTTGGCAAGGAGCTAGCAGAGCAGTCTGTTATAATACAATTCAGTTTTCTCGGAAGATGAATCACAAATCATTTATATGATGCCAGTTTATGAGAGGATGTACTCCGTGTGTGTATGTGTGTGTAGAATACAGATATATATAGAGAGAGCGAGAGAAAGAGAAAGAGATATATATATATATATATATATATATATATATATATATATATATTATTTAAAATTATATTACATAATTTAGATTACAATAAGAAAGTAAAAAGTATAGATGGTTACTTATTGGAAGAGGTGCTACCAGCACTCATTACTCGCCTGTTGTTAGGATACAATAATACAATAACAGACTGATGTTTCGGGTGCATATAAAAATTATTGTTGAAAAGTTTGAAGTGCAAAATTGTGAAGCCAAAGCCTATCAGACTATCAGAAGTGTGACCAGGGCCGGATTAACCATAGGGCTAACTGGGCTACAGCCCAGGGGACTATGGCATCCAGGGGGCCCTTGAAAGTGCTCAGCAGCAGTATTGATCGTTCGGGGGCGGGGGCGCCCCCGGCGCGATCAGTGCTGCTGAGCACTTTCACTGCGGTCCTTCTCCGGTGTGCTGTAGTCTCCTTACTGAGGAGATCTCGTTCGTCTCACTCACACGAGATCTCCTCAGTAAAGAGCGCACAGCGCGCCAAAGAAGGAAGTAAGTGCCGGGGGGGGGGGGGCGTGCACAGCTCGGATCACGGGGGGGAGGGGGGGGCGCGGGCAGCTCGGATCACGGGGGGGGCCCTCACGGGGAAATGGAGGCCCTCTTAGCCCAGCGGCCTCCATTCCCTTAATCCGGCCCTGAGTGTGACCATACTAATCAAATCAAAATAGCAAAAAAAGCAGGCAGCACTAATAAAACAATTGTCACTCAAAAGTAGCCATTAAGGCAGAAGCCTTGGCCCTTTATTGAGGATTGCATACATCCCAAAGGTCAACATTTTGGGGAAAAGCAGGGTTATTTGTCAAGATATATATGTGTGCATTCAAATGTAATATTTATGCAAAAAGGTATATGCGTTACCCAATATTTCCGCTATTCAAACTAAGCTACACTTCATCATAAATCTGTTCTAGCAACAGCACTAACTTCAATTGGCTCAAATACTGCCTTTTTTCTCATTCTTGGAAGAAACTTCTGTCACTTCCAGCTGCTATGGTATGCCTATTAAAATTCACTGTATTGAATGAAAATGCCTTTAGAACATATTCCTGAGTTTTCCTGAAAAGTGTTTTAAGTTATGTTTAGAAGTTGCCAAAAGGGTTCATTGCTAATTGTGCTGTCTTACTATGTTTGACATTATTTCAAATTTACGTTGAATCAGTAAGGAGAATACGTTCTAATACTTTTGGATATATAAACCACTGTAACTAAAACACAGTGGGCCTGAGTCATTAAGGAAAGTAAGGCAAAAAAGGAGTAAATATTCTCCGGGACGAACCATGTTACAATGCAAGGGGTGCAAATAAGTTTATTACTTTGCACATACGTCAAATACTGGCTGTTTTTCCATCTAGCACAAAATAGAACACACTTGATAGCTTTATTTTTAACACTAAAATTTAAAGTTGATCTAGGACATGCCCTATCCCAAGTATAAATCTGTCCCAACATTTTAAATTTATCTCCCCCTCCCATGCAACATGGCTGTGTGCAGGTAGAAAGTTACTCCTTTTTTATGCTTTGCTCTCCTTAATGACTCAGACCCAGTGAGAATACTAAGAAAAATAAATCATTTTAATGTATTTACAATCAGTTTTTTTGGTAATTCCTTACAAATGTGAATGGAAACATACGTTTCAGTAATTTATCATAAATGTTCATCAAAAGAAAACACTACTAATAAGAGATAATTGGAGTCCTACTGTATAATAAAACAGATGTGCAGCACAATGGTTATCCAAGATGGTGCAGACCACGAGCAAAAAAAATTCCCCCCAGCTTACTAAACACTAGCTTGTAACACTTTCCTGCAAGATTATTCCCCACTATCCTTCCAAATTCCCAAGCACCTCCTGGATAATATTAATGCCTCTCTCATGGCAGGACTCCAATCTGTAATGAGGTAAATAAAGACATTTAAGTTGCTCCCTTAGCGCTCTACAAATACAGAGCCCAAATTAGTGGAACAATTTACCCAGAGCTGGATTTCTATAGGCAACAGGACCAGAGGGGCAATTGGCAGTTTCCTTCCCCCTACTCTCGGCTGACACTATTTTGGAATACTAATGCCATGCACATAGGCACAGAGTACTTTGTATGAATGGGTTTGTGGCAGATGACTTCATGGATTACACTCCCTTTATAGAGATCAGTGTAAATGAAGACGAATATAGCAACGTGCGGAACTATATCAACTGGCTGCTCCTTTATATGTATGGCCTGCTTATTGCTAAGGGAAATGCTGGAAGTTGTGTTAAGAACCACTGTAAAGGCAGCTTCTGGCTCTCTAACTTTTGGAGAGCTCAGGGTCACGTTAATGCGCATGTCATGCAAGGTGGTACGCTTATGAATGTTATCACAATTTTCTCTCTGTTTAATTAGCTTATGTTTTACATTCAGTGGTCATTTAAGAAGGTTCATTTTAAAAGGCCACGAAATAGCTGACTATACTCTTAGTAGACAGGTGCACTTTATAACATCAGAGTGGAGCCCGGGCATGTCGCTCTTGAGAGTTAGTTTAGTACACCAAAAATATAGACAATTTAATATGGTGAAAACAAAGGGGAAGTAACCAAGGTAGATCATGGTGAGACACCTGTTACACCCAACATTCTATATGTCTTTACAAATAAACATTCCTGGTTATGGACCCTTGTTCCTGCTGATGGACCCTTACAGCTAGTTATTGCCTTGAATATAGCCCTTTTTTTAATTCCAATTGTAATGTTCGTTTTGTCGCATATTCGGTTTGGCAACACTGGATGATATAAAGGCATAGAACTATTTGCGTTCTTACATGTATATCACATGTCTCCCACCCTTTGTTGGTAAATGGAAATCCGTAGGTTTTGCAAATCCATGAGCAATGTGGTACCTTTTTGAGCCCCCAATTGCAATGTTTGTTTTGTCACTACCAATAAACATTGTCCAATGCGATTATTGTGGTTCCAACGCACAAAAAGAATTAATAGTAATAGATAGCAGGATTTACAGCAAGCCATGATGACGCGTAAAAGGTATAACAATAAACAGGGAAGTATAAAACCGAATACATTACGCTACGCAAGTGCATCCTGGGCCTAGTTCCATGGTCAGCCTTATAGTCTGCAGTCAGGAAGATAGAGGTTTAACAATGGCCCAGGACTTGCTTATATGCAGTTTGAATTAACATAATCAGTAATGATGTCACGAATTTACACAGATAAGACTAAGAGAGGTCTTCATTGGTCCAGGGTTAACGATGATCCAGCAGACTGCTGGTCATAGGTCAGTTCATTTGATTTTTTCACAAAGAAGGACTCAACTTACTCCAACTGTTGCCTACGTGTCTTCCCGACGAATAACCAGTTTAAGCTGACCCATAAGCAAAGTACTTTTGAGTATTAATCTCATATTGCTCATAACTTGCGCTAGATACGATCGCTAACCGGGTTAATGCTGGTGAAATAAGCTTAAAAATGAGACCAAACTCTTAACCTTTTAGAGGACCTGAACCATAAGTACCTTTGCTATAATACTATCTATGTATAAACAATCTCTTATACATTTTACTAATAAATAAATGTGAATTGAAACCTTAATAAATGTCTACTATTTACAAGTGTAAGTGTGAATGTAAATGTGTGTTATTAATCTGTGCATCCTTACACGTGGCGTACTAAACGCAATCGTACTGTATAACAATATTAATCAATTTAGCTTACTTCATCCAATTATTTGACTTCCACACTATAGAAGCCTATATAGAGATAAGTGAAGAAAAGCACCAACCACGACATGACAAAACACTGTAGATTTATTATGCCAACCTAGGGTATTTCACATTACATCAATTTTAGCATCTTTAGGCAATGTTTCAAAATGTTTTGTTTTGTCATTAATGAAAAGAAAACTAATAATAACATGTTTTCATAATATAAATTATATTTTCCCTTTTCCATTTCATTACAAAAATGTCACATCCATTAGTTCACAGATCTCTTCATTTCAATAATTGCCCTTTTACTTTATCCAGTCTGGCTATTCCTCCTATTTCCTCAATAAATGTCATTATTGTACTAGCTCCCTGTAACGTCACCAGGAGTTTTTTTGTATTACTGTATTGCTGGAAAGGACTCTGTGTTCTCCGCGACGTCACTCGGCTGGCTCATTTCATTAGTAGATGTCAAAGAGTAGAAGACCGAATGACTAACTGTTCAGAGCAGAGCTCGGAGAATTGTGCTTAAAACATAATGATTTTCCAATCCGTTTCCATTTGCTGCACATAGCATAAAAGACAGGGTTACTGAGCAAATCACATAGGAATAACACCGGCCACGACTCTCCCATGAATGGTAATTCTATGACAACTTTTTACACTACATATAAATTTTCAAAAATTATAAATATGCCTTAACATGAAACTGTGTCATCATGACATCACTAGTTTTCTTCAATTTGCTTTCAAAGAGAACTCACCTAGGGACATGAATAAAAAAATAATTGATTTAGTAACTATGACAGTATTTTTAATCATGTTACAAAAATCTATTCATAACATGTTCATAAGCATATTCATACTGGGCCTGTTTCATATTCAAGTACAATCGGATCTCAAGAAAAGTTTTCATTTTAACACAGGTGTAAGTACGGTCTGGCTATACGTTACCTGCCATATACAGATAGAGAGAGCACACTGCAAGATACACACAATGCATATGTGCAATATAAAATGCATTCTTTCAGTTTCTCTTACTTGAAAACACATATTCTGGAATGAATACACGCCCGTTAACACTATTTAGTCGGCACTTACACCTGACCTGTAGCTGGTGCAAATGATATGGCTAAAAAACACGTACCCGAGAGATGCCCAGAGCTTGAAATGAACGAATGTGCATGTGCTCCACCTCAGCACTCCCTTACTGTACATTGCCTAACATGCACCCATCTCTTCCCAACCCCCATTCTGCCCTACAAACAGGGCTGTCTTTCCGACTGGGCACGATGGGCAGGTGCCCGGGGATCAGGTAACGATCCAGCTCCCTCCCTGGTCCCCTCTTCCGTGCTGTGTTCGCAGTGAATGTCACGCCCGACATTCACTGCGAGCACAGCACAGAGGAGCGCAGCACAGAGGACTAAAGAAAGAAGAAGAGAAGGGAATCGGACTTAGGCGATTGAATGGTAAGCTAAGGGGGCCCATATATATATATATATATGTATATATATATATATATATATATATAAAAAGTGAATATATATATATGTATATATATATATATATATATACAAGTTAACCCGTGCATGATACTCATGCATTCTAGTCAAATCAAGCTACTTAAGGTGTTAAAAAGGTCCTTGTCATGCATTTGGGCCATAGCCCAGGCCTCAACCACCAACCACTCCCCACTGTCACCCCCGGTAACCACCAACCACTCCCAACTGTCACTTCTCCTTCAAGAAATATATATATATTTTTTTTAAAATCTTTATAAACACTTTTAACAATTAACAAATTAAATTAACAAATTAAAAACATCTTAGTATACCAAATTTCAGCACTTTCTGAATTTTTTTTTCCACACACACTAAGAATTTAGTAGGTCAGTGTATAACTTCGCCCAGCAGGTGGCGCTGCAGCTTGGTTTTCTTTTTTCCACACAGACAGACTAACACACGCCACTAGACATTTATATTATATATATATATATATATATATATATATATATATATATATATCATCTGTGTTTTCTCCTGATGAAGTCTGTTTTACAGACGAAACGCGTTGAGTATTTGCTGTTACACTACCATCGCTGATCAGATAGGCTTGTCATCTGCTTCTGGATGTGTAAGTTACTACTGTTTTTAATAAACTAAAATTTTTGGGATACTACATCTGTGTACTTCTGTGTATTGAGGTAACCAATTGGATAATCAATGGTGGCTGAAGATTGATTACATCCTCACAGTCTACAGGATAATCCTACAGATAAGCCATTAACCTTTTGGCTTCTGGTACGCATACATCTTCATTGTTGTGACCTGTTTGTCTATATATCTCCTTGAACGTCATTTGGCCTTGTGTGATCTTTCACCCTATGAGCTATATATATTTACTCTAGACATTGTTGATATCCACATGGTGGGAAGCTCTGGCTCACTCATTTCTGGTGGTATGGTTCTTTTTTTGGATTTTTCCACTTGGCTCCATTAACTTGCCATACTACACTATTGTGCGCCTCCTCTTATTTACTTTTAGATTTATCCCTGCTACACCGCTTGCTACAGAGGATTGGCAGCCGCCCGCACAGGGGAAGTGTTATATAAGAAGGAATCATTTCAAGACATTGGACTCTAATAATAATATACTGGTGCAGTGTCATAGCGCCATTTGTATCTATTTTGTGTTTTATATATATATATATATATATATAGATAGATATAGATAAATAAGCCCCCGGGGCACTGCTTTGTGTTGTTAAGATGGCCCTGCCTATAAATCATAGGTAGTCGTAAGTGTCATTTGCATTTGGACTTGAATTGCTTGCACTTACATTCATTGGCGTAAAGTCCACTTCTGAGCATTCTCAGAGCAATTTCATGCAAGATACGGCACAGACTTACGTCTAGAGGTGAATCAGGCCCACTATGTGCAGCATATATAACAAATGTAGTATATACTAGGCGCTCTGCTCCGGGGCTGTCTACAGTTCCTTCAAGAAGAGCCATTTGGTGCTTTTCAATTGATAAAAACGACGTCCCTGTGGTCGGGAGTGCCGACTGCACTCATTATTTTTAAAGACAAGCATCTTCATATTTTACTATATATACAAATGTATTTCCAGTAATTAAGTATTTCATTATATACAGCATTTGTTTCTACTTGGTATTTGATAGAGATGCTCAGGCTCGGTTCTCCGAGAACCAAGGCCACCCGAACTTCAGCGATCCAAGTACCGAGCCGAGCCATCTTGGTAATTTTACGTGCCCTTGGAAGTGAAAATGAGGCAAAACGTCACTGTTGCGTCGCCGGATCTCGCGAGTTTTTGGTTCTATAAGTACCGACCTCCACGGCGATCCAGAGAGACACAGATGGGGTAGCAAGATTCTTGACAGTTTCTAGTACAGCTGGGCAGCGTCATATCTAAAACATAAAGAGGAGGGGTGGCAGTTTTCTTAAAAGTCTCCAGTGACATTCCACTGAGTTATAGCTCACACAGAAACAGGAGAGGTCCATTGCTCCATTGCTAATTGACATTGCTGAAATAGAAATAATAGGGCTGTCAGTGTTCTTCAAAATCTGCAGTCACATTATACTGTGTTATTATTAGAGATGCTCACTGACCCCCGTGGATTACCTTCGTGTTTTGGCTTTGGCAAAACCACCCTTGCGTGTTTTGGTATTGGTTTTGGTTTTGTTTGGTTTGGTTTTGCTATTTATTAAAAAATTCAATTTTTGGAGGCTAAAATAACATAATTTAAGTATTATTTTGTACCTACATTATTATTAACCTCACTAACACTAATTTCCAGTCATTTCCATTCCATTCCAATTTTAACCATCTCACAGGTCACAATATGCTTTTCATACACTTTCAGCCAAATACTGCAGCAATCTGGCTGGATGGTAAACACACGGCAGTTCCTACCACATGTAGGAAACATTGCAATGAGCGCTTCACGTGTTTCTTGGGTAAGTGAGGTAATTCTACAACTAATACATGGCAACGAGCTCTGACCCCACCGGAATGCGTGCTTTTATCAGACACACACCAATCCAGAGTGCCAGACAATGCACTAAGAAGAGCCACTGAAATTCATAGCAAAAAGCCAATTTATCAGTGAGCTTCGAATCAGCCCCAATTCCCACAAACTTATAATCTAGTTAGGTACCTATTATGTTAAGTGCTGATTACAAACACAACAAAACATGTGTGGGAGAATGTGGCCTCTAAGAGGCTGACTACTAGACACAAAGACATTGCATGAATGGCTATCCAGGGATGTCTGCCTCTCAGAACATTCATGCGCTCCCAGAACCTGTGCCAATATGTCCACTGCCACTTCTGCATCACCAGAAAGGAAACAGTACAGCATTTTTTGGAGACTTCCCCACTGCATAGGCATTGTTGGATGACTTGGAACATGAACATAAGGACAGTGTGCCCAGAACTTGCCTTTCAAACCATTCAGTATTTTATGGATTATTTCCTGGGATCCACATCATTGGGGCAATCCAGGAGGCCTGGAGCCTAATGAACTGCTTTAAGGATGCTATTTGGCTTGCCAGGAATCGCCTCATCTTGAAAAGCGAGAAGATGACCATCCAGGACTGTCGCAGGCTGATCCACAGCCTACTAAGAGACTATAACACCATTGACAGTCCTGAGTAAGAGGAAGATGATTAATTTTCTCTCTCCCTCTTCTCCTTCTCCCCATATGTTTCTTGATTATTCAATGTAATGTAACACTGTTGAATTTGCCTGAAAATTCTACAGACAAGCCTGCTTGTCTTCCTCTCCATATTTGACTATTGGCAATGGAGCCATCGTCTTTGGGTGTATATTACACCCTGCACTTATAGTTAAATTGAAAAAGAAGCTGCCTGCAAAGACTATTTTATAAATATAAATGCCCAAAGCAGATGTTCTGTTTGGTCTAGATTATTCCCAGAGATTAAAATTGAAATAGAAGAAGAAGCAGCCTGCAAAGACTGTACAATAAAATAGAAATGCCCAAAGCAGATGTTCTGTTTGGGTATAGATGATTCCCATAGATTAATATTAAAATAGAATGAGAAGCAGCCTGCAAAGACTGTACAATAAAATAGAAATGCCCAAAGCAGATTTTCTGTTTGGGTGTATATTATTCCCAAACCTTATTAGTGCAAATAATGAAAAATACTGATTAATCCCTGCTAGGCTCTCCTTAATTCTACAGCTACACACACCAATCCAAGGTGGCAGGCAACTGTCTAAAAAGAGCTATTGAAATTCATAGCAAAAAAGGCAGTTGGGTGTCTGTCTGTATTTTACACCCTACACTTATAGTTAAATAGAAAAAAAACAGCCTGCAAAGACTGTGTTATAAATAGAAATAAAAAACAAAAAGTTATTTGTTATATCCTTATAGAGGTTTAACACTGCCTCTTTTTTAGTTGCTGCATTTGATACCTAAATGTTTTTTTATATATATATTCTCTCAATTTTTGTTTATTAGCGCCAGAGAAATAGGGTTTTTTTGATTGTTATAAATAGAAATGCCCAAAGCAGCTTTTCTGTTTGGGTCTAGATTACACCGTACACTTATCCTCCACCATCCTTTGCATGTTAATAGTAGGATTGGATGGAGTTATGGGCAAGGTCACACATTTTTTGGAAAAATCTTTCAAACTAGCCCAGATGTCAAACTGTTGTGGTCTGCCACCTGCATCATCCCTGGTTCTCTTTGGAAAGTGCAATTTGGTGCCAGAACCTCACGTGCCAGAACTGCTGCCACTGGTGCAGGACTTACACAAACAAACTTATCCTCATCAACCTCCTCATTAGTGCCCTCGTCAGCTACACAAATCTCCCCCTCATCCTATTCTAATTCCAAAGTGTCATCCTGAATTGGTATATCACCGGCTACACTCGGGCTGTTCAGGCACACATCAGCAGAAATGCTGAAAGGGGCCTTCTTCATGGGTACATTATCAGAGTGGTCACATTTATACATACCACTCGTGGATGGACTCTCCTCAGGGATTGGTGTCTTTTCTGATTCTGAGCATACATTTTCCTCTAATGCTTTACTGTTTTCTTGCAGCTCGGTTTTCACACGTAACAGCAGTTGTGCACCACTTTTGGACTCCGAATTACTTGGTCTTGCTTGGCCACAGTAACATTTTTAGATCTCGCACTAATAGGAACAAATCAGGCCTTCGCCTTTCTCTATGCTATTTATGCAACTGTCACTGAGGTATCTTCTTGTAAGATCAGTCATGAGCAAGCAAGACCTTGTCATTCTGATTCAAACAGTGGTGCCCAAATACTTTTTTGTGTAAAAGCCGAACAAGAAGAAAACAGTAAGGTATTAGAAAAAAATGAATGTTCAGATTCAGAAATGACACAAATCCTTGAGGAGAGTCTATCCACGAATGCTATGTGTAAGCCTAACCTTTCTGATACTGTACCCAAAAGAAAACTCTTTTCAGCATTTCTGCAGATGTGTGGATGAGCAGCCCAAGTGTAGCTGGTGATACACAAATTGAGGATGCCACTTTGGAATTGCAACAGGCTGCGGGGGATATTTGTGCAGCTGACGACAGCGCTAAGCATGTTGATGAGGATGATATTATTTGTTTAAGTCCTGCACCAGTGTAAGCAGTTCTTGGAAGTGATAAGAAGAAGGCCGTTGTCATGCCTGGGCATAAGACCAAAAATTCCACCTCTTATGTGTGAAATTATTTTTTACCCAAATCCTGACAATAATAGTCTAGCCATTGTAGTGTTTGTAAAGCCACAGTCAATAGAGGTAGGGACCTTAACCATCTAGGAACCTCATCCATGTTACGCCATTTGAAGAGAGTTCATGGCAAGCTGTTGGGAAGATCTGAAACTTATGCTAAAAAAATAACAAAAAGCAGTCCAGCATCAGCTAGTTCCCTTCTCTCAGTTAGATCCTGCCACCTGCAATTTACATGCATAATACCTTCCTCATCAGTATCCTCAGTAGAGATCTGAGTTAGTCCTTCATCCAAGTTGCTAAGGCTATATGACTCCTCCCCTATCCAGGATTCCTCAGAAGAATTCCTGAGTGTTAGGCCCACTGCTGTTGATGCTGCTGCTGCTGGGGGTGGATCTTCATCCCAAAAGCAGACCAAGAATAAGACTATTAGTAGTTTACAACAATTGACTGTAAAATAATCCTTTGAAAGAGGAAACAAGTATGAAAGCTGTCACCCAGTCGCAAAGTGGATCAAAGACACCAGGGCGACTATGCTAGTAGTAGATCTGTGTGCAATATCCACTATTAATGCAGCTGGTTTTAGACAATTACTTGAGGTCTTGTGTCCCTGTTACCAATTCCATCACAACACCATTTTACTAGAAAAGCAACATCTCACCTCTAACAGAAGGATTGTAAAAATATAATTATTGGGCTGCAAAGTGCCATTCTACTCACTGTACACTTAACCACAGATATGTTGACATGTGGAACTGGGCAAACTAAAGATTATATGACTGTGACAGCCCACTGGGTTGGTGATTCGCCTTCAGCAGCAGGAACAGCAACAGCATCTAACCAAGTACGTCACATTTTTCAGAGGCAGGCTACTCTGTGTATCACCGGCTTCACCAAGAGGCATACAGCTGACAATCTGTTACAAAAACTAAGGGATGTCATTGCAACATGGCTTATCCCGCTTGGACTCTCCTCAGGATATGTCATTTCTGATCACGCCACCAATATTTTGTCAGAGCATTACAGCTTGGTGAATTCCATAACATTCCCTGTTTTACTCACACACTAAACTTGGTGGTGCATAGCTTTTTAAAAATGACAGGGACGTGCAAGAGATGCTGTCTGTGGCCCGCAAAATTTCTGGACATTTCCAATATTCAGCAACAGCATGTAGAAGATTGCTGCAGCTACAACAGCAATTAAATTTGCCCTGCCACCAACTGAAGCAAGAGGTGTAACAAGGTGGAATTCACGCTATATATGCTTCTGCGGATGGAGGAACAAAAAGTCATCCATGCTTACTCCACAAGTCATGACATTGGGAAAGGAGGGGGGATTTATTTTACTCAAGTGCAGTGTAGAATACTTTCCGTGTTATGCAAGGTGCTGAAACCATTTGAAGTAGTCACCTGTGAAGTGAGTTCAGACACTGATAGCTTGAGCCAAGCGATTCCCTTAATGAAACTTTTGGAAAAGCAGCTTGAGAAACTGAAGGAGGAGATGAAACAAAGCAATTACGCCGGAGATTAAGTACTTTATTCGCTTAACCAGGATCCAAGAGTTATCAAAATCTTGAAATCGGATCACTACATTTTGGCGACTGTGCTTGATCCTAGGTTTAAGAGCTATGTTTTCTCTTTGCTTACAACTGACCCAGATCTCAAGAGATGCAAGAAGCTCCTGGTGAGCAAGATGACAGCTCAAGTGTTACGTGCTGGACGGCGTCTCCTCCTTCAGTTTCTCAGTTAACTGCTGCCCGGAAAAAGCTTAGCTTTCCCTAGAGACCCTGGGATGATGCAGATGACTCAGCACAACATTTTGACATCAGGTCTGGTCTAAAAGAATTGACCAAAAAACGTGACACTTCCACCTGATCCTTCTATCAACATCCAAAGTATGGTGGAGGATTATTTTAACGACAGCATAGAAATAAACACATCAGACAGTCCCTTTACATACTGGGAGGAAAAAAAGGATATTTGGAGAGTCGCTTTGCAATACTTAAGCTGCCCACCCTCCAGTGTGTACTCGGAAAGAGTTTTCAGCACAGCCGGGAACCTTGTCAGCGATCGGCGTAGAAGGATACTTCCTCAAAATGTGGAAAAGATGATATTCATCAAAACTACCATTTCCACGAGGAAAGTACAAGTACATCAAAGTACAGAGACTTCTATAATGGTGGATTCCAGCGGGGATGAACTAATAATGTGTGAGGATGATGTACACACTGATGAGGGTGAGGATGAGGCTGAGGATGATGACAACAACATCTTGCCACAGTAAAGTTCATTAACAGCACTGTTAGCTTAGGTACCTTAATGCCATTGTTAGCTTGTTTTGTGGGGGCCAAAACAAACCAAACACTTCAGCCACAAAAGTGGCACCCCTTCTTGCTGAATTGCTTGGTTTGTTAAAGTGTGCATGTGCTTTTCAAGATTCAACATAAGGGTAGGTGGGAGGGCCCAAGGACAATTCCATCTTGCAACACTGTGTGGAAATGTTACCTACTTGTGCTATATACTGTTGTGTGCTTTGCAAAACTCAAAGACACCCATTGATGATGCAGATGTAAAAGAATTGACCAAGATTAGTGGCACCTCTGCTGTAACTCCCCCTGATCCTACTATCAACTATCAACATCCAAAGGTGGAGGATTATTATTATTATTATTATTATTATTATTATTATTATTATTAATCCTCCACCATATAAATGGTGGAGGATTATTATTTTTTTTTGATCAGTATAAAGACAACAGTTTTATTAACAAAGAACAACGTTGCTTGCAGATGTAATGTAAGCATGGATTTCTAAATAGGCGTGTATATGTATTACTCAGACCTTCCACTTTGCTACTGTTTCATCAGTATTGCACAAAGTTTTTATAATCTGCACTTTACGTCAAAGGTCAGAGCCGTAACTAGGCAGGTGCGGGCGGTGCTATCACCCAGGGCGCAAGCCCAAGGGGGGTGCTGCGGCCGCCCGTTATCTGCCTATGTAACTACAAGTGACAGACCTCAGATTCAGACTGCAGCCGCCCGGCGCATCCAAGATGGCGCCCAGCACCCGGCTCCTCCTACATTCTAACTCTGCCTTCTGTCCCTTCAGCGTCTGATGTCATGACGCTGCTAGGGAGCAGTGCAGCAGAGAAGAGCCAGGTGCACACAGTGATGGCGGGACATTTAGAAACAGAAGAAGATAGAAGGTAGATGGGGGATGTGTGCTGCTATGTGTGAGGGGGGAGGAGAGGGTGGTTGGTGTATGTTATATGCTGCATTTATGTGTGAGGGGAGGAGGGGTGTATGTTACATGCTGCTACGAAAGAGGAGGGGGAGGGTTGGGTGTATGTTACATGCTGCTATGATAGAGGAGGGGGTGTATGTTATATGTTGATATTATGTGTGAGGGGGGAGGGGGTGGTGCATGCTACATGCTGCTATGATAGAGGAGGAGGGGTATATGTTGCACGGTGCTATGTGTGAGAGGGGAGGAGGCGGGGTGGTGGTGTATGTTATATACTGATATTATGTGTGAGGGGAGGATGGGGTTGTTAATATAATGTGTGATATTAGGGTAGGGAGGGGGGTGTCTTAGTATGTGGGTAGGAGGTAGGCTATTAATGGTTTAGGTGGGGGGGTAATTATTTAATGGGTGCTGTTTTATTTGTAGGGTGATGGTGGGTCAATTTAATTTATTGATGGGGCATTTCAATTTAATAGTGTGGTCTATTAATTTAAGGTGAGGTGACGGGACCTTTAATGCTGGGGTGGTTTGGGGTTATTAATTAACTGTGGGGCTGAGTTTGGGGAGGAGGGCTATTTATTAAATGATAGTATGAATTATTTAATGCTGGAGATGGTTGTGGGAAATGTTTATATTTATTAAACGTAAATGCTATTTACTTTTTTGCTGTAGCTGCTTGGAGGGAGGGAAATGTTGGGGTTGGAAGGAGATCTAATTATTAAATGTGGGTGCTATTGATTTAACGCCAGAGCTGGTTGGAATTTTCTAAATTTCATGTACCCTTTTTATTTTCAAAATAGGGCCCCCAACATTCCAGGATCCAGATGCTTCCTATGCACTGAGGCCATGTTGTGCTGTCTCTGGACATCTTATGGCAAGTCATTTTTCAGAAACTATAGGTAGACACACTGGGCACGCACACACAGGTACAGACACTGGGTTCACACAAAATGAGCACACACATACTTATATAGACACTGGGTACACATAAAATGGGCACACACATACTGGCATAGACACTGGGCACACATAAAATGGGCACCCACATACTTGTATAGACACTGGGCACATATAAAATGGGCACACATAAAATGGGCACACACATACTGGTATAGACACTGGGTACACATAAAATGGGCACACATGCACTGGTACAGACATTGGCCACACACATACAGGGACAGACACTCTGGGCACACACATATATATACAATCTTTTGATGACACTGAAGGAGGTAATGAGGGGGTTTAATGAAGATGAATGAAATTAATTTATGATGTGGGGACTAATAATTAAACTGAATGAGGGAGTTAATGATTATAAAGGGGTTAATGATGAAAGGGGTATTATGATGAGGCTGGAGTTAACGATTTTGAAGAGGGGTTAATTCATGATGGGGGGTGTTGTGAGGCAGTCATAAAAATGCTCTTTGTATTATATGGGATCACTAGGATGGTATCTGTATTGTATGGCGGTCATAGGAATGCTCTTTGTATTGTATGGCGGTCATAGGAATGCTCTTTGTATTGTATGGCGGTCATAGGAATGCTCTTTGTATTGTATGGCGGTCATAGGAATGCTCTTTGTAATATATGGCGCCACTAGGATACTCTCCTTATTGTATGGCGGTCACTAGGATGCTCTCTGTATTGTATGGCGGCCACTATGATGCTCTCTGTATTGTATGGCGGTCACAAGGATGCTCTCTGTATTGTGTGTGTGTGTGTGTGTGTGTGTGTATGTGTGTGTGTATATATATATATATATATATATATATATATATATATATATACAGGGCCAGACTGGGACTAAAAATCAGCCCTGGCATTTAAAGTACACAGCCCCACCTTAGTCCCAGCAGGAAAGAAAATGTGTGCTGCCACACAGTGGCGGTGCAGAAAAGGGCCTGACCAAATTGTGTTGTGGGTGTGGCCAACATGGGGCATTGATACATACATTATAATAAAATAATAAAACATTACATTTATCATCCCTCCCATGCCATCCCCCCAGGCACATTATGACACCCCCAGCCCACTGTATTTATCTATGCTTCTGTAGCTGCTGACATCCATCAGGGTGGGAACTTCCTGTAGTGTGAGCAGGGAAGCTCTTAGTCTCACTAGATTACAAAATCTTGTGAGACTTAGAGCTCCTCTAAGAGTTCTTGTCACTTTCACCACCTGTGGCTGCTGGTGTCTTTTATTGCTGCTTGTCTGGATCCTGGAATGTTGGAGGACCTATTTGGAAAAAAAAATGGGTACATGTAATTTAGAAAACTCCAACCAGCATTGATGTTTAACCCATGTTTTATAATTAGGCATCCCTCCAGCCTCAACAGTAAAATACTAGCATTCACATTTATTAAATAAACTTATTTCCCTCCCTCCAAACAATACCAGCAATAAATTAAATAGCATTTACGTTTAAGAAATATACCTATATCCCACAACCATCACTGCCATTAAATAATTTATAGTCACATTTAATAAATAGATGGTTTTTTTTTTACAAACAGCCCCACTTTCAATTAATAGTCCGCAAATCACCCCATCATTAAATTAAAGGTCCAATCAACCCTTCTTAAATTGCTAGGCCCCAATATTAAATTAAAAAGACCCACATCACACCACAAATAAAATTTCACCAATTAAATAATTAGCCCCCACCTAAACTCAAGCATTATATTAAGAGCCTACCTCCCACATTATACTAACACTCTCCCCCTTCCCTCATGCCTGAGTACATGCCCCAATTGATATTAAGCCACCATAATGCCCACAAATCATATTATGTCATACAGTTGTGCCCCCAAATCATATTATGCCACAATAGTTCCCCAATTCATACAATAGTGCCCCCCAAATCATATTATACCACAATACTGCTCCCAGTTGATATTATGACACAATAGTGCCCCCAAATCATATTATACCATACAGTAGTGCCCCCAAATCATATTATACCATACAGTAGTACTCCAGTTCATATTATGCCACAATAGTGCCCCCAAATCATATTATGCCATAGAGTGAACATATTAACACCACTAAATTATATTTTAATAAACTGTGAGTTTAAATAAATATTCATCAGGAATAATTATGGACTATACAACATCCTTTCTTTCACCCCCATTTTCTGTGTGGCATCCTTTCACTCCCCCCCCCCATGTGGGATCCTTTCTTTTCTCTCCCCCCCTTTATGGCATGCTTTCTCTTCTCTTCCCCACCCCCCTCCTGTGTGGCATCCATTCTCTTCTTCCCCCCCTTCTGTGTGGCAACCTTTCTCTTCTCCCCCCCTCCTGTATGGCATCCTTTTTCTTCTCCCCCCTCCTGTGTGGCATCCTTTCTCTTCTCTCCACCCCCCCTCCTGTGTGGCATCCTATCTCTTCTCGCCCCCCCCTCCTGTGTGGCATCCTTTCTCTTCTCCCCCCCATGTGGCATCCCTTCTCTTCTCTCCCCTCCTGTGTGAGATCCTTTCTCTTCTCTCCCCCCCGTATGGTATCCTCTCTTCTCCCCCCCCCCGTATGGCATCCTTTCTCTCCTCTCCCCTCCTGTATGGCATCCTTTCTCTCCCCCCACGTATGGCATCCTTTCTCTTCTCTCTCCCTCCCCGCCCCCCTGTATGGCATCCATTCTCTTACCACTCCCCTGTATGGCATCCTCTCTCTTCTCTCCCCCCCCCTTCGTGTGGCATCCTTTCTCTTCTCTCCCCCCCTGTATGGCATACTTTCTCTCCCCCCCCTGTATAGCATCCTTTCTCTTCTCTCCCCCTCTTTATGGCATCCTTTATCTTCCCCCCTGTATGGCATCCTTTCTCTTCTCCCCCACCCCCCCTGTATGGCATCTCCCCCCCGTTTTAGTGTACTTACCTTTTCATCTTCTTTTTCTCTTCTTGCTTCTCACCTCTGCCTTCTTCTCTGTCAGCTCCTCTGACAGCTTGCAGCAGGACCCGGCTGCAAGCTGTCATGTGATCTGGTGACTTGTCACTCCCACTTGGATGAGGGGCGCCGGTGCCCTGTCTCGCACTAAAATTTTTAGTTACGGCACTGTCAAAGGTACATAGCTATATTTTATTTTTTGGTGAATTGGGGCTGATTCCAAGCTCAGTGATGACCTTGCTTTTTGCTGTGAATTTCAATGGCTCTTTTTAGTGCATTGTCTAGAACAAGATCCGATATACTCATATCATAGTGACCATAGCCTATTTTTGGACACCTGACGACTTTATCCTTCTAAAGTTTGTTTTCAATCATCCTTTCAATTGCTTCTCTCTCATACGTGCATTTGGACAGGATTGTGAACCTCTGATAGCACAAAAGTCTAGTTTGAATGTGGAGAGATAACATTTGGAAAGGACTAAAGGTCTGGTTTGGATTGATCTAAAGACTGTTTGTAGCATTAACCCTGGAACAAGCATAGGGGTAAATACCTAATATTTGATGAGAATTAATTTTATTGATACAGAGACTGTGCTTATGTCAACATCGACAGAACCTTGGCATCCATTCAGACAGACTGTGGAATCAATTGGGACATTTCTTTAGGATTCGATAATATTGAAATTTGAATATTAAATCCCAATATATAGAAACACTAATAACCAATATTAGGGGACAGTGTAGCTCTGAATGCTTCTAATTTAATTGTATATAAATAAGAGTGGACATCTCAACATTACAGCTGCTCCTGACCTTTTGGAATCCCAAACAACACAAAGCGCAAGTGATCTATTAAACACCCCTTCTGATGGTTTGGTTATGCCTCTCTAGCTGGCTTCACCCCCTCTACCATTGTATTCCCCCTGTGGGCCCTTAATGCCCCAGTCCGACACTGCACTTATGTGTATTGGAATGTGAATTGGGGGCACTTATGTTAGGCATTATGTGATTGTGGGCACTTATGTGAGGCATAATATGAATTGGGGCACTTATGTGTGGCATAAAATGAATTGGGAGCATAACTGTGGCATAACATGAACTGGGGGCACTTATGTGTGGCATAAAATAAATTGGGGTCATTAATTTAGAGTTCTTACATCAGCCGAGAGTATTCAAGAGATGAGTGTGGATCTTATGGGAAACAGAGACCAGTCCATTTGTGTGATTGTGATTGAACAAGCTGCAGACTGACATAAAGTGAACCGAGTTTCTGTCAAGATTGTGGTCTAACTCACCGTTATATAAACCTAAGTTTTACTTGTTGATGTAGACTGGCTGCAGAACTCATGCTTGCCGGTACAAAAAGCGGTAAGAATTATTGTCAAATCCAGCTCTTTTATGACCAGTTTAATGTAGTCTGAACTTTCACTCTACATAGTTATGCCCCATAGTTTAGTTTTATTAGTCATTAATAATTAATATTTATGCAACTGATAATTTTATCTTGAAAAGATGTTTGGTTATTAAGTGCACTTTTCTTAAAAGAACACTAAACACAAAGAAGAATAACTTTTCTTTATAATCGTATCCCAGAATAAATAGCTACTAGTACTGCTCTCACCCCTTGGTGGTGATTTAACAAGAAGCTGAGTTGGTTGAAACATGTTGATTAGTTTTTTGGCTTGCTCACCATGCGAAGGGATTTGTCATTATGACAGCTATAAATAGATCATGGATATTGAATTTTATTCAGCACATACACTACCTATATGTGTATTATATGTTATGTCCATCTAAATACAATATTTTTGCATTGTAAATTAAAAAATATTAATAACAGATGTACAACATACTCTAACAGGCAGAAAACATTCTAGAAGGGTAGAAGAAGAAGCAGCTTGAGTTAAATAATGATACCTTTTATGCATATCATAGATAAAGTGGAAGTTGATCTCTTTTTAAGCCTGCTTTACTGCAAACAATTTGCTTTGATCAGGAT
Source organism: Mixophyes fleayi (assembly GCF_038048845.1). Taxonomy (NCBI): domain Eukaryota; kingdom Metazoa; phylum Chordata; class Amphibia; order Anura; family Limnodynastidae; genus Mixophyes; species Mixophyes fleayi. Next base: position 311,075,392 of record NC_134403.1, on the reverse strand, counting down.
TAAAAGATATTGGGCTATGCGCAGAGCTGTTTCTGAACCTGAGAAACAACAGCACTTTAAATCTCAACATTGATAGAATATTATTCAGAATATGCTGTGGATCAGAAGATATAAGGATTTTTTAGTAATGAGACATAAAGGACCAAGTAGCTTAGATTCTAGAAATGATCTCAAACCCTTATAAGTCCATGTCACTTCAAGTACTGTATTATTATAAATTAGCGGAGTGCTCTATTGAACATTCAGAGTTGATTCATACATGACATCTCCTGCATTTCTATAGAGCTCTTTACTCACACAATATGATGGATTAATCACTATGAGAGCACTATGTACCTTTGGGGTAGATATAAGTGAAATTTTCAAAACTGTTCTATGGAATGTTTGCGGAATTCCACATTTGACTGAGATGTTTTTAAATGTTTTACAGGCGGCAATTTGACCATATGCGGTCCCAGTCCTAATCTAACCAGACCAACCTGCAGAATAAAGTGACCAATATCATCGGAGCTCTACTGATAAGCTAAAAATCTTGCATAATGCAAATTTACAAATAAAGTGCATAATGCAGAGTTTCCCAAATCCAGTAACCTGTGAGCCCTAACAGTGCATATTTTCCATATCTCTTTGCTGGAGCGCAGGTGTATTCATTACTGACTGACACAATTTAAAAAATCCACAGGTGGTACTAATTATTTCAGCTCACGCTGTGAAGTTCAGCAAATTATGTGGGTGGTCTGTGCAGAACACTGTTGACATCATCAGTGGGTAACACCAATGCTGAGCTCATTCCCACATGGACCAACAGAGGTGGGAGTTGCTGCAAAAACCAGAGCCCTTTCCACTGGACACTGCAGCAGGTAGGAACTACCTGGGGTGGGGTGGGAAGCATTTGTGACATGGGGGAGTTGGATGCCCTCACACTCTCCCCTGTTCACAAATGTTTCCCCAGAATTCTCCCCTTGTTACATCTAAGAGGGGGACAAGCAGCACTAAATTCAGGCACACTAATTTATAACACGTCCCTGATAGAACTCTTATCCTTTTAGAGACAGAAGTCTTAGACATGTTATATATCATGTAAACCTCATACAACACACTGAAATAATATGTTATGATAATTAAAACTAGTATTACTAGCTGGCTATATGTCTAATTTGGTTCTTTTTTTTTATCACTCAAGCATGTACTGCAAAATTTGTACAAACTGCTTCTGATTATTTATTGTACAGGACCTAAAAATAAAAATGAATTAAAACAAATACATCTGAATGATTATTGATGTTCCTCAGTTGTTAAATTGTAACCATTGACTCTGACTCACCATGTGCCATTACATAAGCGTTAAAAATATATTTCCAGATTCAATCCTCTATATTCTAACACCTTCTAAAGTTGCCATTCATCTATTACACATTATGTGATAGAATAAGAAGTCACAAGGTGCTGGCTGAGAATTAGTCATCTGTTTTATATAGAGATATTCAGGTAGATACTGTTCATTTACATGATGGGAACATATGTTCTAACATTACTGAAAACATGATTGCAAAATGAAAGCGCTCAGCATGAATATGTTGAACGTCAATAGACTAAAAATCAAAGTTTAAAACTGGGCTATTGATATAGATTCCCAGCAGTCAAAAAAAAACATTAAACTAAATAATTTACAGCAATTTTAAATGTTTTTTAGTATGCATGTCCCATGGCTACCTTGGATGAGTTTGCATTCAAGTGTTATGTTATTTGCGACTCAGCTAAGCAATAAAGCCTGTGCCAGAATGTATTACGATGAATTTGGTATGATTGAATACAACACTCCTCAAATACTGACAGCACATCAGGTTTTAAAAGGTTTGGTCATCTTAATTGATCTGCCTGCTCTCAGTATGTGATATCCTTCAAATGTGGCGTGTTAGCAAGTCTTGAGCACAGAACACGTTTATCCCAGACATGACATAGAGCTGTTTCTAGCTAATTCAACATATTACACTAATAAGGCTGAAGACACAATCCCATAGATCATTTTCCCCTTACATTTTATTTTACTGAATTACTTTGCAGATACTGTGATCTTAGTCAAAGCACTTTATCCCTCTGGTGCCTCAGATGACCCATTTACAAATGGATGATAATAAGACTGGAAGACTAAATATAACTGGATGATTACAGCAAGCTGCATAAGTTGGCAACGGGTGCTGGCTCTTTCATATTCAAAGACATTCTTAAGGGAAATGCAACTACTTATGTCATGGTAGTCTGCACAACATGGCAGGTGTATATAGAATTAAAAAAAATATGCTTTTATGAAACTATTTTAGATGTGTATGATACAGTTTGCATTGTAGCACTGAGCAGTTGAATAAAATGTGTTTTTAAGTCTTGTGAGCTCTGTGTAGATTAAGTAAAACTCAGCAAATGCAGATCTAATCAGCAGTGATAGGGAATAAATACATGTACTCAACTAATCCCCTTTAACCAGAGATCTATGATTATAGTGAACTGTTCCATAAACATAGTGCAGCTCATTTAAGGTTTAAGAAGGCGCTCTGCAATGCAAAGGCAAGTTTGGACTGGCCGTGTGCCTTGTTTTCAGCAAGTGCATTTAAATATACGCTGGGTAAATATAATTAAATAGATATAAATATATTAATATAAACTCCCTCCTCGTGTCCTCAACCAGCCCCAGTGATAGACAGAATTGACTGGTTTCCACTATAAAAGAGTGACCATGAGCATGGCATCCCCCTGCCATAGTGAAGAGACTAGGCATCTTCTCCAAACCTACGTCTGTTAGGATCTACGTAATGGCTATTGAGACTCCTGGAGTCGCAACCTTTCCTTTAGTACCAAAGTATCCAATATACCAGAAAAGTAAAAAGAAAAAAAACATAAACACACAGTAAATTTAATGGAATTAAAAAGTCCAGACTCCCCAAATAATTTTTTACTCTTTCGAATGAATGAAGTCCAAATTAGAGGGAAGGGATAAAATAAAAACAACATCCTCATAAAACAATTACCCACTTCTACACTGCAATGCTAAATGATTAAAGCCAAGACTCCCTGTGGCTCCCCTAACATAGCCAGCCAATCACAAGCGGCCAGCATGGTAGAACACTAGTGCTGGTGGGTGGGTTATTTTATGCATTTGGACTACGCCATACAAACAAAGGAGAAGATAGAAAAGCATTTTTATTTTAAGGCCTAGGGACAACTGACCATAATGTCGGGACCGCCGAGGTGGCAAAGTTGTACTTGAGGTCCCAATTTTGTTCATTACCCCAGCCTCCAAAGCCCAGGGGTGTCAGTAAAAGCCCCAGCACTTTTCAGAGCAGGATTGGTAGCCTCTGGGAGTGGGGCACTTTAATTTACTATTTTGTCCTAAACCAATGAGGCACCCATCCTGTGCTGACCTTTACACTATAGCAGGAAACCCCAACTTGTTATCTCCCTGTTATTTTGTAAACCGGCCCTCTGCTGGGTGGTTTTTTTTTGGGGAAAAGGACATGTTGCCAGTCTTTAATTATTAATTTATTTTAAATTTAGACAGTCACACGGCCATGAATTCAGAACCAGTTCTGTGAGGGTGGTAATTTTCTGGAATCTACCAAATAGGTCACACTAATTTTGCATCACTTTGGCAATGAAACAACTTTTTATATGGATTTCAATCAATGTAGTAAAAAGCTTCACATACACAGAAGGGACATATTCAGTAATAACTATCTTGATGCCCACTCTTTCTCATGATTTATTTTAACTATAAAGTAAATGTCTATAAAGTAAAACAGTAAATGTCAAGAAACACTAAAGCAGGAGGTAAGGTAATCCATAGCCAAATTAGTAAAGTAATATGGTAGGGTATACTTGCCAACTTCAGTTAGTTGGTGTCCAGGAGATGCAAGTGGGCGTGCGTGTTTCGGGGCCTGGTATTGCATCATATTGGCCCTGTCCAGAGACGTAATGATACAAACACATCATTTTACAATGGGATCGGTGTCAAGATCCTGTGATTGCCGCAGAATTGCGTAATTTGGGCTCTAATTCTGCTCACTTCACTAGGAAGTGTTCAGATGCGGGAGACTGCCCTACTGTCCCGTATTGAATCTCATTCAGTACACACTACCACTGAGTGCCAAGCAGAATTAAAATACAGATGTGTCAATGCATGGTCTTCATTTTCAAATCTAGGAGGTCAGGAGGTATGAACTAATGGTGTTTGCAAAATTCTGAAATTAATTCTTCAAAGGTTAAGAATTCTGTCACAATTTTTGGAATAAACCACTTATGTTGAAATACTAGAAAATAAGGATCACAAATTTAGCCAGTATGGGCTATAGGACACAGTGCTTGTACAGTATACAGATATTTGCACCTTACAAAAATTCAACTTGAAGCAATTTTTAAAAAATGACAAATTGGCAATGGTTCTGCCAACTATTTTCAAATGCTGAAAAACAATCTAATGGATTTCTTTTCATATAAAGCAGCAAGTAAACCTATTAATGGATATTCATTTATATTAATGCATTGTGTTACTGTGATAAACAAAATGCTTGTCATATTTAAGTGTTTAATCCCTGCAAGAGTGTTATCTGTTTCGGATCTGTGTTGAAAACTAATATGTTTAGTTGTTGTGCTGTGGTACAGGGAAAGGCAGATCTTACTTGGTTTGCCATGTGAACAGGGAAAGAGAAGAAAGGCATTGCACATAAGCATGTGTTTATACACCTAACTGGCTAACAAATACATGAGAATAGTGATATCGGCAAATCAAATACCTACTTAAATAGATCATTCTCACTGCCAAAATTGCATTGACTTGCTTGCTCAGACACTGTGATAATCAGCCTTATCTCATGAATGGACTTTGGAACTTTCAAGTAAAACAATGATGCCACGCACATGGCAAAGGTAAAAGGATAATCTTTCAAACTTTTTCCAGTCGGGCTGAATAATTCACCAGGTATGGGGAGCCCACACACAGAACCAAAGGTTTGTTCATATGAATTATTAAACAAACTGGCCAAATAGAATCACACCCTGTGTATGCAATTTAGTACCGCCCAACATTTGCATCCTTGAAATCCAGACACACTCCGGAGAGGGCATAAATACATCATGATGGGTTTGGCTATGTCACAATGGGGACATGACCGTTTCATGATGGGTCTGACACTTCCAGAGCCCTAGGTCACCCCTTAGCCATCCTCTACTCTCCTAATAAAAGGCCAGTGGAAGGTGCATGCAACACCTGCTCACAGGCACATTGCAGTGCATAGCGGTGGTGATAAGGACATACTTCCCTAAAAACTTGGCAGTCGGGACAAATTGTTTAACAGGATAACGGAACAGTCCAGCATAAATTGAGACATTTGAAAGATATGTTTTGATTGTCATCAGTAGATCTTTAATAAAGATAATTCAAACATTAAACGTCTTTGACACATGAAACCTTTAAAAGAACATTCTTAGTACTTAACAGAAAGTATATATTATTAATAGTAATATTGTTATTATTATTATTATTATTATTATTATTATTATTATTAATAATAATAATAATAATATTAATAATAATAATATTAATAATAATAATTTAAATTATTAATAATAATAATAATAATAACAACATGGTTGTTTTCTCCTTTTGTACTTAAAGTATTTTATATTTCATATATTACGACAATATAATGGAATAGCGTTAATTGCAGTAATAAAGCCTTTTGAATAGTTCCAAAAAGGGTGTTTCTTGTACTGTGGAGGATAGGGAGTTCCTAAGTGTTGGTGCAGCATAATAAAGATCAGATTGAGTGAATGTATGGTGGTATGAGAGACTAAGGTGTTGATTTTCTGTAATGTACTAATGATAGAATCTGATTGTTTGCTATGGGCAACACCTCCAATTTTCCTTTTTAGAAGATGTGATAAATCGACCCCCAAAAGTTCCTTAAAATTACTAGGGCACTTATTACTTGTAGTTATAAAGGTGCCTCAAGCAGCAGGTTGTGCAGTGTAGTCTTACACTTATGCTTTAGCGCACTTTATGTAGAGACCAGCAGAGTAGGATGCTGCGTGAACACCTCCTTCTAGCAACGCTATGCAAACTCCTCCTATCCCTCTTTGTGCTATTTTCATTGATATGGAGAGCACGGCAGCAAAACCCTATTGATGGATGAAGTCTGTGTGTGTCTGAGTTAGTACTGGGCTCGTCATCTTCTCTCCTGAATCCTGCTAACCCACCTCATGATTGTGGATATTGTGGAACTATAAGTCTCCATCCACCCTGACCAGGGCAGGCTTCAAAAACTCTGGGGCTCAGTACAAATGAAATAGGCAGGGTCACTCCCCTATTCAACCCTGTCTCCCCGGGCCTGATGGATGCAGAAGTGTAGTATGGAGCCATGGCACCCTGCGTAAGCACATGTCAATGCACCCGGCCAGCGTGTGGAGACAGAATGAAGTGGAAAAAACAATAGTTGCTCTCTGTCAAACATCAGCTGAAAGAAAATAAAGCTTTCACTTAGGTGAAGGTGAATGGTTGGGCTCTGCTCAATCTCACTGTCCTAGACATCTGCACAGAGAGGGTAGGATTGGAGAGGATGAGGAGTGAAAGTGGCAGGGAGGCGGAAGCAATAAGATGGAAGGTAAATACACAGCAGATGCATGGACAGGACATTGAGGAATGTGATAAATAGAGCACAGCAAGCATGATGGTGAGAATAAGAGCAAAAGAAAAAGAGAGCAAGAGAGGTTAGGAAACAAAATTAGGAGGACTAAAGGATAAGGCTGTTGATGAACTGTCCTGTTTTTTCCTTCCTGACATTGCAGCTTTCACAACCTGCTGCTGGTTTCTTTTGTGGATCTTGAAATGTTAAGGCCTGTTTAGAAAATGTATAGGTATATAGTATATGGAAAGTGGAACAGTAAATGAACAGAGTACATAACACAGATCAGTCATATGTTCAACTTTTACAAGTGTGACAAATTACCCTTAATTTTAAGTACAGAAAAATATGCCCCTCACTTGCTCCAAAATTCCCCATAATGCCCTCAGAATGCAACATGTACTATAAAACTCATATTCCACTCAGACTTCCCCGCATGCCCCAACATGCACCTCAGACCTCCCATGTGCCTTTTATATGAACCCAGACTTCTCCACATGCCCCCAAGACTTTCCCATATGTCCCCCAGACTTCCCGACATGCCCCCAAGACTTCCCGACATGTCCCTTACATGCCCATCATACCTCCCCACATGCCATCAAATCTCCCCACCCGAGCATTTCTTCTTTTCTCACTCATAACTTTATTTTTACATGTCATTTAACCACATTTCATCTTCTGAATTAAATAATAACTGTGATGAAATGAGATAACCAAGACAAACTGCATTACATTTCTCGCACTAATAGGGTATGAGTTACTATACATTTTAACCCTGGTCCCCTCATCACAGACTTTATTATAGTAGAACTATATGCTGCAGTTAATGCCCCAGTCAAAAGGGACATCTGGATCGTCAATATTGAGCCCAATCTGCGGATTCATCAGTGAGGAGAATCCTTGGCGCAGGACGCTGTGTGAGCCGGCACCCCAGGCTGGGAGACATAGGACTGCTCCAGACATTAACTCACAATAGGACCACGTACCTTTGCAAATCAATATTAGCAGTAGAGAGTCTCATGCTGGAAACTAGGTCCCACAGAGGGAAACTATCAAACAGGGCTTATCTAGCGGGTAATCATATGTCTGTAATTTGGCAATGTTATTGTATTGTTATTATTCCTATGTTGTTCCATGTTTATTTAAGCAAATAAATCACAAATTTATATTTGTACCTAATCTTTTGCCTGATCGATTTGTACCCAGGTGGGGATACTCCAGACATGTGTCTCCACAGTAACCAATGTTTTACATGAAATCAGTGAAAGTATTTAATGTAAGGTTTGGTCTTTAATTTTTAACTTATTTCTAGTATTATTGCTGATTAAAGTTAAAAAAAGAAACAAATAGTTAAGCAGAGTCTTCGGCATTCCAGTTTGTGCTGATCTACATTTCACTTGATAATACCCCCGGTGGAGAGCTGATGTCTCTTCACCACACATCCCCCTCCCTGTGCATCTTCACCACTCATACCTCGTGGAGAAACACATCGACGTGGCCAAACACTCCTTTCTTTTACCCATCAGCAGATTGTCTCTTTCATGGAGTGGTTAAGATATCTGACCATTCATAGCGTGTATTAGCTTCAAGGACTGCTTTCTTCAGAACACCAATCTCCACTTCATGTATCTCTGAGTAGTTTTAAAAAGTGTCACACCACAACTCTACCCCAGCATGGTCTCCACTTCATGTATCTCTGAGTAGTTTTAAAAAGTGTCACACCACAACTCTACCCCAGCATGGTCTCCACTTCATGTATCTCTGAGTAGTTTTAAAAAGTGTCACACCACAACTCTACCCCAGCATGGTCTCCACTTCATGTATCTATGTATCTCTGAGTAGTTTTAAAAAGTGTCACACCACAACTCTACCCCAGCATGGTCTAGTTTTAATTCCAGTGGTACATGTTTGGCATGAGCAAAATGCCACATTGCTGGCAGCTCCCAGGAAAGAACTATTTGGCACACCACGTATACCAAGCTGCATAGTCCTGAGGAGTCTGGTTGTGAGGTACAAGCTGAAGTCAAAGGATTGTAAAGGGTTGAATAGTGATGCATGACACCAACGTAAAGGGACTGGAGAAGGTAGAATAGTGGGGGACAAAGGCGAGGTTGAAGGATTGGAGAAGGTTAAATTGCGATGTCCAGTCAACTTCGTTCCTTTATGAAACAACCTGTTCCACAGTGAAATTTTGCAGTAACTTTGCTCATCTCTTGTTATTTTATTGGTGGTATCACCTGATGTCCAATAATCAAGCAAATATATTAGCGACTAGTTAGACATTTCCCAGGTCGGTACACAAGTGGCTAGTCAGACGTTGCCAGGTCGGTACACAAGAGGATGTTTGCTGAGTCGGTACACAAGTGGGTAGGCAGACATTGTTGCTCAGTACACAGCTTCTGTCACATTGAAACCTGCCCTAGGCACCCTAGCCAGCTTTTGTCACACATGCCCCCTGCCCAACAGCTTATTTTTGAAATGTCGCCCCTGCCCACATGCTGTTCTCAAACAAGCTCCGCTGCCAAACTGCTTTCCCCTCACATGCCCCCTTTCTGACCAGCATTTGTCTCACATGACTTCTTGCCCACAAGCTTTTAATAAATAAATAGCTTAATGTTGTATTTATGTCATTTAGATTACTTTTATTTATTTGCATGTTTTAATGTATTCTGTAGATTAATAAGTAATTCTATTAATAGATAGCAACAGAGGAGAGCCAAAAAGTGGGAATATACTAAGCAAATAAATGGTTTCTCACCCCTGTAGTTCCGTTAAAGTAATAGTCTGTAACTCATGGGGATTTCTGATCATACCCCTCAATTCTTTATCTTGAACATATAGAACACGGCTATCCACTCGACTGATTTGCTATTATTTCATTGATTGTGAGGTTTACATTGTCAAGTGAACTTTCCACGAACTGTAAATTACATTTCAGCATCCTGTATTTCTTCTTGAATGTAAAGAACAAGGCTATAGAGTCTTGAGCAAACGCTGTGGCTCCATTGTCAATTTTTATTATATATGAGTGGCCTTTTATGAGTGAATAGTGAAATTTCAGCATCATGGTTTTATTAATGTTAAGAATATAACTCTGCATCATTTAGTGCCTGCTGTGCTTCCATCCATTGTCACTTTTTATTGTTAACTAAGCTTTCTATTAAGGAAAAGCTAGCATCCTGTTTTCTTAAATGTAAAGAACATTTCTAACCACTTTTAATGACTGCTGTGACTCTTTTGTCAAATGTATACAGTCAACTTTCTTCTTTCTTACCTTTAATTTAAAGAACTTGCTGTCTTAACGCCTCTACAAACAAAAACATATTCGCAAGCCAAAGCAAATATATCATGAAATTATGTACTTAAATATAGTGTCTTGTTTGCATTGTTTTCTTTCTTACATGCCAACAAATAAAACGGAATAGGCATAGTCATTGAAACAATTGAGCTATGATTATTTTGTGCAAGAAAAAACAAGTTATGTTTTAGTTGAATTGGTTCAATTGTACCCCTTTTCTCTGAGCGCTTTGATGAATAGATCAGAATGGGTGGTCAAGATCGCTATCTCGTAGAACCCAAATGGATATTGGGAGGAACCTCACTTTTATCAGTTTAGTATTCTCATACAGGATACCTTATCCAGCATTTAAATAGAGGTTCTTCTGACAATATTTAAAACCTTCAATATTAGCGCTGCAGCTACTGCCGCTCCCTAGATAGTTAAGAGATAATCAAATTCCCCATGATGTGCCGCAGGACAAAACGGCAATCTCCGGCTGCGCTCATTTCCAGGTACTATGTACCCGAACATCATTCATTTTTCTGCGCACATATATGGGGTGTAAGGAAAAACCCATGAACATACATAGCTACAGAGTGCCTACATGACCTTTCTGGAGGCAATTCATGGCACATAACAGGGAATTCAATTCCTCCTAAGACTTCCATTGTTCTTATTGTATTGCTACCATTTGCCACTCTGTTGTTCACTATGAACATGTAATCATTCCTGGGGGCAAATGTATTAAACTGCGCTTTTTGCAAATTGCCTTTAAACACGTTGTTGTTTTAAATTTAGCTGTCAAAGTCACCGAACATAGGCGAGTTGCAAAAAGTGCAGTTTAATACATTTTACCCCTTGGACTTTTTCATATTGACATATATCTCTCACATCAGCGTGGATAGTTAGCAACAATCTCAATAATAGTGGATGCCAAACACAGAACTTGCAATACTCTGGGACAATAAATATAATGATATTCATCCAAGTTATAAACATCAGAGCTTAATTTTAGTGTTAAAGAGGATATCAGTACTGGTCCGGTAATCAGTAGCTGTCATTCTGATTCCCTGTGAGGAGAAGTTGAATACAATATATTAGTAACAAGTTACAATCCAAAGAACAACATATAAATATATAGGGCCTGACTCATTTTCTAATGCAATGTGAACGCAGCTTGCGTTTAAAAAAATCACACGCAACTAACACAAACGCCCATAATCAGATCCCAAGAAACGTTTACATTTGAATCTGGGTATAAGTACTCTAGCTATATATTACTTGCTGTATGTTAACAGACAGAAGACTGTGCAGGATAGGCATATGCGTATGTGCATCTTAAAGTCCCATCAGAACCCATGCGGGAAAAAAATACAGTTTGTAAAACCCATTTACAACTCTTACTATTATAAATAAAAATTTATGCTTTAAAAAAAATTTGGAGGGGGGATTTTTTTTTACATGAAATACATAAATCAGGATGTTCTTATGCACACTGTACATCATCATCATCCTGTATTTATATAGCACCACTAATTCCGAAGCGCTGTAGAGAGAACTCACTCACATCAGTCCCCCCCTCATTGGGGCAGTCTAAATTCACTTACAGTCTAAATTCCCTAACACGCAGACACAGACAAGGGTCAATTTGATAGCAGCCAATTAACCACTGCATTATCTTACAGTTGAATAATAGTATGGGGGAAATTCAATTACTACGGTAATTGATGCGTATCATTACCGTTGGTAGGATTATTTTAACGCAGATTTCTGCTCGCGGCTCAGGGATCTGCAAGCAAAAATCACTGTTGAAATTACCATACTAACGGTAATAACGCGCATCAATTACCGTAGTAACGGTAATGATGCGCATCCGGCGTTGTTCTAAAGAACAACTCAGGGAATTGAAATCCCCCATAGAATAGATTTATTAAGAATGTGTTTGCTATAAAGGTTTCATTTATTCTACTAAGAAATAACCTTCACAAACTATTTTTTATGTTGAGAGAATGGATTACTTTCCTCACCTTAGATATACTTTCTGAAGATAATAAATGATTACATTTAAATAAATGTACATTACATTCAAAGGGATTATGATATTGCTGCAATAGTTTAAATTATTGTTTGATACAGATTGAGATCTACTTTTGATTGTTCAGTTGTAATTTTAGTCTTTCTATTGCATTTACTATACACTTTATTCACATACAGCACTCTTTTTAGCTATTTTACCATTTCACTATTGTATTAATATAGAGGAGTTTTTATACATATTAAAATTTTAAAACATAGCAATAAAGGCTTGATTTTATTTATTTGACCCCAGAGTATTCCCACCAGGAATACTTTTCTATTCTTTTTGCTGTCATCAGTGCTATTGATTTGTTCTGGGGTGCACCATCCGAAATCAATATGGGTGTGATTCATCAAGGCAAGTATCTGCAGATTTTGAGCGTATCATGCTCACAATCACTCTGTGAATGCCCAGCACTGGAAGATACGTCCATGAATGCAGGACCTTCCTCTACGTTCACAAATGCAAAGGACACATGATAGATCCTACTTTTTCTGCCGTATCTCTTTCACCAGCTAAAGGGCTAGTCTAAATCCTGATCATTAATGATGATAGTCTTGTATGTATGCTTTAACATGTGTTTGCAATCACATGCAACTGTAAAAATGTATTTATGCTCAGTAAACATTAAGACATACTTGCATACTCTCCCGGAATTCCCGGAGGCTCACGAATTTCGGGGAGTCCTCACGGACTCCCGGAAGAGTAGGCAAAGCTCCCGCATTTGCCGAAATTCACGGCATTGAATGGAGGGGGTGGGGCTTAATCGCATCATTAACCTCCGCCCCTCAATGAATTTCAACTTTTTATAGTGGGGGCGGGGCTATGGTGACGCGACAATGTCACCATGTCACATGACTTCTCCCCCGGATCTCCTGGGGGAGAAATCTTAAAGGTTGGCATGTATGCATTAAGATCATCCTAATAAATGTATTTCATGGATAAATAGAAGAAAAAAAACACTTTTTTAACTGTTTTATCATTGCTGCCTATATTATTAACAGGTCACATTAACTGAATTTTTTCCTGTGCATTCTTTTGTAAATTTATAATTCAAATAGGTATTGGACATATCCTGCAGTGTCTTTTGTAGTAGAGCACAGCAGACGTGCCCCGGATTTCAAAAGCACATATATCTTGAGAACACCTATCACTTTAAAACTACTGTTTTGTCATTATTTTTTTTTAAAAAAAAGCAAAATAGTTTTAATTAATAGAAAAGTATTTAATTATTTTAAATCGAAATGTGAACACTGTGTTCCCATTTCACAGTTAGCGGTTTAGGTTTGCCATGTGATCATCACCAAAATTATTAAAATTAGAGGTGCTCAGGCTCGGTTTTCGGGAAAACCGAGCACACCCAAACATCACAGATCCCAGTACCGAGTCGAGCTGGCTTGCTACTTTCGCACGCCCTCGAAACTGAAAACGAGGCAAAACATCATTGTTGCATCATTGGATGTCGCAAGTTTTAGATTCTATAAGTACCGCCCTCCACAGAGATCCGGCGCCATTTCACAGAGAGACACAGAAGGGGTAGCAGGGTGTCAGGTTTGCACATGAAGAATGAGTGAGATCCTGCTGTCTCAACTGGTATTGGCTAGACTTCCCTAGATGTGCGGAGTCTAACAGAATAAAAGGTATTCACCAGGGATTCCCGCAAGGGAATTTGGACTTCAGCGGCTTCCAGCCTGCAGGTCGCGGACCTCCAGGCAAGTTCCCAGTGAGACAGATTAGAGAATTAGTTTAAGCAGCATTCAGAGAGATACAGTTCTAATAGCAGATGATGATCATAGCAATTACCACTAAAGAGTGAACATAAATGCAAAGTTCAATGGAGAACAGAGTATACTGCAGATGATGGAGCACGGCTGTTATACTGGAGAGAAGAAACAGTCAGCGGAGTTCAGCAGTGCAGGCAGAATACATAGTGAGTGATGATCACAGCAAATACCACTAGAGAGCGGAACATCTTATGCAGCGTTCAATGAAGCATGCAGCAGTCGATGAGTCACAACTATCACCACATGGCTGTGGAAGGAATTAATGGAGGTCAGCGATGCAGGCAGAGTAGATAGTGAGAGATGATCACAGCAGTTACCAGTAAGGAGTGGACCAGATGAACAGAGATCAGTGGTATCCAGGTATGCAGCAGATGATGAGCCCAGTTTACCACAGGGATATGGAATGAATCAGCAGTAGTCAGCAGTGCGTGCAGAGTAAGTAGCAGGCGTTGATCACAGCGAATACCATAAAGGAGTGGAACAGATGAGCTGAGATCAGCGGTGTCCAGGTATACAGGAAACGATGAGCCACGGCTTACCACAAGGATGTGGAACGAATCAGCAGTAGTCAGCGGTGCATGCAGCGTAGGTAGCGACATAGATCATAACGGAGAGAGGAGGCTAAAACAGGCCAAGTGTAGACTTGAAGAACCAGCAATGAAAAGGTGAAAGGAGGAGCCTTATAAAGGAGGACTGACCAATGGCTTCACGCCTTACCACAGGGATATGGAACAAATCAACAGTAGTCAGCGGTGTGTGCAGAGTAAGTAGCGGGCGTGGATCACAGTGATTACCACAGGCCAAATACAAATGAAGTAAGCACAGGTGCAAACCGTAGCTGACAGCCTGCACAATGGAGGGAATTAAAGTGAGAGTCAGTGTATTGAGGCTCGAGTGGAGATACCCGGAGAGCGGTGTGTGACACAGGGTTCTTGGCAGTCTCCAGTGCAGTTCGGCAGCGTCATTGAAGAAAGAGAAAGGAGGGCTGGCAGTGTTCTTAAAAGTCTCCAGTCACATTCTACTGTGCCATAGCACACCCAGAAACAGGAGAGGGGGCAGTGTTCAGTGCTGAAACTTAAATTCAAAAAATAGGGCTGGCAGTGTTCTTAAAAGTCTCCAGTGACATTCTACTGTGCCATAGCTCACCCAGAAACAGGAGAGAGGGCAGTGTTCAGTTCTGAAAGAGAAATAATAGGGCTGGCAGTGTTGTTAAAAGTCTCCAGCCACATACTGTGTAATAACAAAGAAACAGGAGAGGTGCCAGTGTTTTTGCCAGTCTGCAGACTACGTGCCATTGCTCATTGTCATTGCTGAGAGAGAAATAAAAGGGTTGGCAGTGCTCTTAAATGCCTACAGCTACATTTTACTTAGCTCATACAGAAACAGAAGGGGTGGCAGTGCCCTTGTCAATCTCCAGTCACATTGCTCTGTGCCATTGATCATACAGAAACAGGAGGGGTGATCTTGTCATTCTCCATTCTCCAGTCACATTGTTCTTGTCACTCTCCAGTCTCAGTGCAGTTGGTCACACAGAAACAGGGGTAGCAGTGTTCTTGTCACTCTCCAGTCTCAGTCATGATGATACTAATCCCTCTAAGTCATGTGCTAAAGCCTATGTTTAAGTGCATAGAGCAGCGGTTTCCAAAGTGTGTGCCACGGCTCCCAGGGGTGCCGCGGCACTTTCAAAGGGGTGCCGTGGCCAGGAAACAAATACAAATCCGGCAGCGCCCAGGACCCAGCATCCTCCTCCCTCCTCGCTTCTCACTGAATATCATTATCACGCCCGACATATTCAGTGAGAAGTGGCAGGAGAGAGGAGGATGCTAGGTCCTGGGCACTGCCAGATTGGTAAGAAGACAGAAGAAAAGATAGAAGAAAGAAGGCCAAGTATAGAAGAAAGAAGGCCATGTATGGTAAGTAAAGAAACGGAGGCAAAATGGTGATAGGAAACAGAAATGGAGGGGCAAAAGTAAGAACGAGGGGGCAGATTGAGGATGAAGAGGGGCAGAGTAAGGATGAAGAGGGGCTGAGTGAGGGTGAAGAGGGCACAGAGTGTGGATGAAGGAGGACACAGAGTGTGTGAATGAAGAAGGCACAGAGTGTGTGGATGAAGGAGGGCACAAAGTGTGGATGAAGGAAAGCACAGAGCGTGGATGAAGGAGGGCACAGAGTGTGTGAATGAAGGGGGCACAGAGTGTGAAGGAGGACACAGAGTGTGTGGATGAAGGAGGGCACAGAGTGTGTGGATGAAGGAGGGCACAGAGTGTGTGGATGAAAGCTCATTGCATCTCTTGAGATCTGGGTAAGTTGGAAGAAAGAGAAGACATCTCTCTTAAACCTAGGATCATGCACAGTTGCCAAAATGTAGTGATCCGATTTTAAGATGTTGATAACTCTTGGATCCTGGCAAAGCGAATAAAGTACTTGATCTACAAGTCCTACATATGTGGCGGAATTGCTTAGTTTCATTTCCTCCTTCAATTTCTCTAGCTGCTTTTTCAAAAGTCTAATTAGGAGAATCACTTGACTCAAGTTAACAGTGTCTGAACTCACTTCACAGGTGACTACTTAGAAGTGGTTTCAGCACCTTGCACAACACAGAAAGTATTTTCCACTGCGCTGGACTAAAATACATTCCCCCCTCAAATTCGATTCTTTTTGCAGCAGCTGCAATCGTCTACATGCTGTTGTAAAATGCCGAAAATTACGCAATTTATTTGGGGACACAGACAACATCTCCTACATGTCACTGTCATTTGTTAAAAAGCTTGGTACACGTCTATGTCAGTGGGCAGAGCAAGTTGATTGTGTGAGCAAAACAGGCAATATGATGGAATTCTCCCTTCTGTAATCCTCTAATAATATTGGTGGTGTTATCACAAATGACATATCCACCAGAGAGTCAAGAGTGGGATAAGCCATGTTGCAATGACATTCCTTAGTTTTTCAAACAGGTTGTCATCGGTATTCCTCTAGAGTGTCAGAGCGAGGTGTAAGTACAGAAGCAAGTTTGAAAAGGTCACCCCAAATTGTGGTCACATAACCGCCAAAACACCCAGAAGCGTCACAGTTGCAGAGGAGAGACAATGGTGGATTTACCCTGTAGGTGGGGCAACGTGACTTGGTCCTCTGGCCAAGAGGTCAGCGTCTTCAACCAGATGTGCTATGTGCATCTGATTAGGGCCACCAAGTGGAAACTCTGGTCCCTGTATGATGGCATTTTGAACCCAACAGGCTGGGCATGCAGATTTGGCAAAACCCAGTTTTGTGCACCACTTGGATGAGGTGACCACACAGACCAACAGGAAGGTATTGGTCCATCACCTAGGTTCAGCCTCTGGGGGAAAAACAAGGCCCGACCCACACTAGCTTAGCAGTGAAGGTGGGTCTGAAGAGCCTTGTCCTCTAAGAGACTTTATAGTTCAAGGGTTGAAGACTACAAAGAATGGCCTGAAGATTCTTTTTCCCATAAGAGTTTTTATGGCCCTCAGGAGGTGGAGAGGAGAGTACAAAAGCCTGAGCTTCCTTGTTCTTGTGTTTTACATTAAACACTGCAAGAACAAATCAAGCACCTTCCGTATTAAAACAAACTTACACGTTAGTCCAAAGGGTCAAAAGACCTGGAAGGTCTTTTGGTGCCAAAATTCACATATTTCTTAAAAGTTGTATAAACCGGACTGAATGCATTCTGGTTGTTCTACGGTTCAAAAGAGCCAAGGTCGAAAACTTTGTGATCTCTGTAATGGTGTTGTTGAACAAAGTTGTGTAACAGTGAGGGGTGAGAGATTTAAGCCATTGAGGATTTAAATCACAAGTGTAATACATATATCCCCTCCATTACAGTCCTGTCTTGAGAAGTGAACATTAGATTACACTACTCAACAAATTTTAAAATATTCTCTTCGTCTGGCATTTGAATTTGTGTTTTTGCCTAATTTAGGGATGCTGCGTTTAGTGGAAAAATCAGATTGTCTCTAGAATGTCACATTTATTAGATACACACAAATAGCCTTCTTTATCCAGAGCTTTCACGAAATTCTTCACTAGGCCCAACTTAATGTGAAGGGGAGGTAAAATTATTTTTTTGCAATCAATTGTGTGTACATGATGTTTTTCTCTCCAGCAACATAGATTTCTCTCTCTGGCCACTTCTATGTGATATAGTGATTTTTAATGTCTCTGTTGTCCCATAAACACAGAAAACAACATTACTTTGTGAATCCACCTTGCAAACATAACAGCAGTGAAGGTACCTTTAAATCAAAAGAAAGATTCCATCCATGATTCTCATACTTGATTCCTTCCAACAACACAGTCATACTTTCATAAGCTACTTTCATGTCTACTGCATAGGCCAGAGGCACTGAAGGGAGTTTGCTCCCATTATGGAGTAACACTGCTTTTACACTACTTTTCGAGGAATCAGTAAACAGTTGCCACTCACTAGTATTGTGCTGAACACCAAACTCAATCATTAAACCACTAACATCAGTACACACACATGGAAATTGTCGTATCTTGAACTAGAAGGTTCCACTGTTGCAGCCTAGAACCTAAAATTTCTGCTTGTTGTTTTAATAGTTATAAGTCACAAACCAAATCATTTAATTCTTCCTGTTTGATGATGTGAGGTGATTTGTCTTGAGTTTTGGGGTGAAACTCCAGTGTAATTTCTGTATGTTCTGCCTCACTTTCCTCTGATGTGCCTGATCCACTGGTACACACAGAAGGTGCAGGAACATTAATCTCTTCTCCATGAGGAACAGGTTATAGCTCTGAAGACACTTCAGGATATTTGATAGTGCTCTTAGCTCTACTGGATTGCCCAGCAATACTAGTTAGACAAACATAAGTCAGTACAGTGGTCCTTAGGCTCACACCATACCATTGGGGCAGTAAACAGCATCATACAGCGATTTATTTTCAACCATTCTGTCAGATTATTTGCGCAGGTTATACAAGAAATATGGAGTGTCCAGATTTTATCTTGGTCACCAAGAGCACAAAGTACATTTTATAATCCTTCTTTATCAAGGTGCTAATAGGCTTTCTTTGACTTTTTGGTGTGAACTTACCACATACATAACAAAAGTTGTCAGGATGGTTTCCAAACCCACGAAATTTAGCAGCTGCCATTACTTCGTACGTACTACAGATAGTGCAAAAAATTTACTCACGAAGATATGAAATAACAAAATAGCAAACACAAGAAAAGAATAACACTGATTTAAAGTGGAGAAATGAAAACAAAGGTAAAATCACTACTTGCACTGGTCGCTGCCAGTGAGGGCTTCATATCTCCTTATGGTGTTCAGCCATCAGCCAGAGTGCTGAGACACAGAGATGAAAGCTCCATCATGAAACAGCCCTCTGTGAGAAGAGAACACCCCTTAGTTACTGATGGTCATGGTACAGTCCGGGGAGGTTCCTGCTTACTTACCCCTCTGCACAGGCAGAACGGAGTCTTGCCAAGCACTTACTGTGATTAAGTGCTTTACTTTTCGAATGAACATTTTTCAATATATCTCAAAAAACCTTATGTGAAATTAAATTTCTGATGGTATATTTGGAATCTACACACAAAATTACATGGAGACTGACATATATCATGTCAGATGCAAAATGGCTGTTGAGTAGTAATACTTGACAGTTACTTCTGATTGTAAAACTGGGCTTACATATTCATCTTCCCATATTTCTGTGATACATGTCAAGTCAAAGAATTAAGTAAACACCTAAAGTGTGCATAAATTTGCCCAATCTAAGAAGCTGCAACCCTTTGTGAGATCAAAAAATATTACATCTATTGATCAGGGTCACATTAAGATATTAGTGGAACTAGGGAAATATCTGTGGGCTACCATCCACGTTATTAAAGCAAAATTAGAACTCAGCTTATGGTTAGGACTTAGCTAATGACCTGAAGTAATGTCAGATCTAGGATAAAAGCTTCAGGACTTGAGTTAACATTAGTGCTTTGTCAGGTTTAAGATTAAGATTATTCAGATAAATTTGAGGTTAGATCAAGCACTGGAAAGAGAAGACTCTCTACTTTACAAAGAGGTCCCGTGTTTTCCTTGGACATGGAAGGGCTGAGATAGAAGCTCCTTTATGGCTTCTCACATTTAGGTTTGTATACTAGGAAATATAATGGTGGACTTGGTGCAAACTGCTGTGAAAAAATATTTTACCCTGATGGGGTGATATAAGTGCTAATTTGAGTCACATTGGCTCTGCCCACTGACATAGACGTGTATGGCATTACTTAATGTAGATGACACAGTCGGGATCTTACATTAAGGGCTAGATTTACTAAGCTGCGGATTTGAAAAAGTGGGGATGTTGCCTATAGCAACCAATCAGATTCTAGCTGTCATTTTGTAGAAGGTACTAAATAAATGAAAGCTAGAATCTGATTGGTTGCTATAGGCAACATCCCTACTTTTTCAAACCCGCAGCTTAGTAAATCTAGCCCTATGTGTCAGATCTCTGCAAAACAATATTGCATACTTGCCAACTTATGGCAAGTATGGTCCGGGAGCCTGCGTAATGCGATTTTCGGAGCCCCGTCCCCTGCACATCCTCCTTCCCCGGCAGGCTCCCGGACCATACTTGTCATAAGTTGGCAAGTATGCAATATTGTTCAACCTGTGACTGTAAACACCTAAATGCCGTTGAGTGGATGCCACCAATTGATAAATAGTGCCATTACAGTTTTTGCTATGTACTGGTGCTGCCTGGATCCCCAATGTGTTTGGAAATGCCCAATATAAGTACAATATCAAAATAAATATTAGCTTTTTCTCTTAAATAAGCTAACAAAGTGTTGGCTTTTTCACTAAATGGAATCAGTGACATTCAGCATATCTGTTAAATAACCTGTTCTCGTAAATTTTAGGTCAAATCTGAGAATATTTTATTTTCAACCACAGAATTGCAAAGCAGGATTTAGAGTATTCTCACAAAATCCATTTACAAGCAATAAATCATTCATTCTTTAAACAGTCACTGAGCTCCATAACTTTGGCTTGGCCATATAAATTGCTTTGGCTTGTCTGAGAATATAATTGCTGTCCAAAACAATTTAGAGATGGCACTTTTACAAACAGCAGAGATACGAATGCAATGCTGTAAAAAAAAAACAAAAAAAACATTATTTGAAAAACTGCATGGATTTTATATTGAACATTTACAGAAATAATGCTAGAACTGCATCTGGAAGCACAGAGAGAGCCTGATTCATAATGTAACACAAAACAGACTTATTGTGCGCTTTTTTAAAAACGCACAAATATCGGGCATATATACATTCGTTTTCAACAAGCATTGAATCTGAAGATATGTCTGTGGATGAATATGGGCCTAGGTCCAGTCTGCTCTATCAGTCAAGGCACTGCAGGATGCGTCCAATACATATGTGGAATATAAAGTCACAACAGAAAGCACCTGTTAATAATAACATAGTCACTAATGAAAAAAACACTTAAAATACATTTATGATGATGCTATGAATGTTTATTGAACATAAAAAACATTTTTACAGCTGCTCCTGATTGCAAACACATGTTGTAGCATACATACACAGCCATCATCTCTAGTAATTGGCACTTACACCTAACCTGTAGCTGGTGTAAGTGATACGACAGAAAAACACGTACCTTTGAGATGACTAAAGCTTGAATCGGAGGCTGCTGCATGCGCTCGAGCTTGGCCCCCCTTTACTGTAATTGTAGTCTGTAGAAAGGGTCCTTTGAGCTCGAGGATGAATTGGACTTGGCATATGGTTCATTTGTGGGCATGCACAGTGCGATTATACACAAAATAAGGCACGTATTGGTATTTACTGTATGTGCCTTAATTAATCAGGCCCAGCTGTTTTCTAGGTGGGAAGAGTTTCTTTCCCTAGGCTAATCTGTCTTTCTGAAACTGTGGTCCGGTGAGGTTTGCAGACACCTATATTCCTGCTATAAAGGAAGGCTTAGGTGGGCAGCTCTCTAGAGCAAGACAAAGCCTCTGTATAAGCATCTTTGTTCCAGAGACTGACCTCTTGGAAGAAGCGAACAGACACTGCATGTGGTAAACTGTAAGTTATAGTACTGGTGTTAAGCTAAAAACACAGAGAGCTTGAAAAAGCCCTGATGAGGTATAGTACTTGGTAGGTTATTATGCTCTGTATAAAAAAAATATTTTGCAGCTACCAGAATCCATGGCCTAATTACAGTTTATACTTTTGAAAACTATTGCACTAAATATCTTAGTCTAAATTAACCTCTGTATCACTAAAATTCTGTACTGCGCGCGCTGACCTATGCCAGCATTCTATCTTGAACTCATGGTGCCTGACTCACACATGAACCTGTATTTTATGAGTGCAGCACACACTCTGATACTTTTTCCTGTATTGTCTTCTTCTTGGCATTCTCTTCACCAATGATTTCACCAGTGAATTTTAGATCTCCAGCCAAATGCTCCTAAACTATATTCCCCAGTAGTACACAGAAGAGCAGGAGCACCAAGCAGCTGCTGGCACCAGTCATGATGATAGTAATCCCTCTACGTCAGGGAAACCAAAATGTAAAAAAACACCTTTCAACTTGGTCAAGAAAAAAAGACCTGTAATTCAGGCAAATTTATCTGCAGGGGGAAAAAAATTGCCAACATACCATTCTACACACGCAGTGGCAGGGAAAGAATGAAGCCTTTGCCTTTCTCTATGCTTGCTAGTTCTGCAACTGTGACTGAGGCATCTTCTTGTAAGGTCAGTCATGACCAAGCAAGACCTTCAGTGGCGCACGCAGGGGGGTTTCTGAGTCTCTAGAAACCCCCCCCCTGCGCTAACTAAGTGGCCACTGTCCTATACAGCAGCTGCGGCGCTGTCAAAGAAGCGTCCGCGGCGGTGCTGTGTTGTATACAGCTCCGCCGCAGACGCTTCTTAGACAGCGCCGTGGCTGCTGTTTAGGACAGCGCTGGCGAAACGGAGCTGCTGTCGACAATCCTCCGTGCGCCCCTGACCTTGTCATTCGAATTACAAAAGTGGTGTCCAAATTCTTTTACGTGTAAAAGCCGAGCTGGAAGAAAACAGTAAGGCGTTAGAGGAAAATGTATGTTCAGATTCAGAAATGACACAAATCCCTGAGGAGATTCTATCCACGAGTGCTATGTGTAATCCTGAACATTCTGATAGTGTACCCATAGAGAAGGCCCTTTTCAGCATTTTTGCAGATAGGTGCCTGAACAGCGCAAGTGTAGCTGGTGATACACAAATTGAGGATGCCACTTTGGAATTGCAACAGGATGAGGGGGATATTTGTGTAGCTGACGAGGGCGTTAATGAGGATGTTGATGAGGATGATGTTGTTTGTGTATGTCCTGCACCAGTGGAAGCAGTTCTTGCACGTGATAAGAAGAAGGCCATTGTCATGCCTGGACATAAGATCAAAAAATCAACCTTTTTGTAAAGCCACAGTCAGTAAAGGTAGGGACCTTAACCATCTAAGAACCTCATCTAAGTTATGCCATTTGAAGCGAGTTCATGGCAAGCCGTTGGGAAAATCAGAAACTGATGCTAAAAAATAACAACAAGCAGTCCATCATCAGCCAGGTCACATCTCTCACCTACATCCCAATGCCTGCAGTCTACCCCCACAACACCGTCCTCATAAATATCCTCAGTAGCGATCGGAGTTAGTCCTGCATCCAAGTTGGTAAGGCTAGATGACTCCTCCACTATTCAGGATTCCTCAGAAGAATTCTTGAGCATTAGTACAACTGCTGCTGCTGCTGCTGCGGGTGAATCTTCATTCCAGAAGCAGACCAAGAAGAAGACTACTAGTAGATTACAACAATTGACTGTTAAACAATCCTTTGCAAGAGGAAGCAAGTATGAAAGCTGTCATCCAGGTGAAAAGCAGATCACAGAAGCCATGGCAACTATGCTAGTATTAGATCTGCATCCAAAATCCACTATTAATACAGCTGGTTTTAGACAGTTATTTGAGGTATTGTGTCCCCATTACCAAATTCCATCACAACACCATTTCACTAGAAAAGCTATTCCTCACTTCTACCAGAAGGTTCGTAAAAATTTAATTATTGGGCTACAAAATGTCATTCTACCCACTGTACACTTAACCACAGCTATGTGGACAATTGGAACTGGGCAAACTAAAGATTATATGACTGTGACAGCCCACTGGGTTGGTGATTCGCCTTCACCAGCAGGAACAGCAGAAGCGTGTATCCAAGGACGTCACATTTGTCAGAGGCATGCTACTCTGTGTATCACCGGCTTCCCTGATAGGCATACAGCTGACAATCTGTTACAAAAACTAAGGGATGTCATTGCAACATGGCTTAAACCGCTTGGGCTCTCCTCAGGATATGTTATTTGTGATAACACAACCAATATTGTGAGAGCATTACAGCTGGGTGAATTCCATCACATTCCCTGTTTTGCTCACACAATAAACTTGGCGGTGCAGAGCTTTTTATAAAATGATAGCGACGTGCAGGAGCTGCTGTCTGTGGCCCGTAAAATATCTGGACATTTCCCAGATTCGGCAGCAGCGTGTAAGAGATTGCAGCGGCTACAAGAGCAATTAAATTTGACCCGCCACCAACTGAAGCAAGAGGTGGTGACAAGGTGGAATTCCACCCTGTATATACTTCTGCGGATGGAGGAACAGCGAAAAGCCATCCACGCTTACTCCACAAACCATGACATTGGGAAAGGAGGGGGATGTATTTTAATCAAGCGCAGTGGAGAATACTTTCCATGTTGTGCATGGTGCTGAAACCAGGTGGAGTTGCCTGTGCCGTAACTCCACCTGATCCTACTATCAACATTCAAAGGATGGTGGAGGATTATTTTCAAGACAGCATAGAAATAAACACATCAGACAGTCCCTTTGCATACTGGGAGGAAAGAAAGGGAATTTGGAGACCCATGTACCAACTCACTTTGCACTGCCTAAGCTGTCCACCCTCCAGTGTATACTCGGAAAGAGTTTTCAGCACATCCGGGAACCTTGTCAGCCATCGGCGTAGGAGGCTACTTCCTCAAAATGTGGAAAAGATGATGTTCATGAAAATGAACTTCAAGTTCCACGAGGAAGGCCTTTCCTGCCAATTACATCAAAATACTAAGACTTCTGTAATGGTGGATTCCAGTCTTGATGAATTAATAATGTGTGAGGATGATGTACTAACTGACGAGGGTGAGGATGAGGCTGAGGATGATGACAACAACATCTTGCACAGTAGAGTTCATTAACAGCACTGTTACCTTAGGTGCCTTAAGCACATTGTTAC
The DNA here is from genome assembly GCF_038048845.1 of Mixophyes fleayi. Classification (NCBI taxonomy): domain Eukaryota; kingdom Metazoa; phylum Chordata; class Amphibia; order Anura; family Limnodynastidae; genus Mixophyes; species Mixophyes fleayi. Next base: position 311,050,270 of record NC_134403.1, on the reverse strand, counting down.
CTTGTTTAGTGGGGGCCAAACAAACCAAGCACTTCAGCCACAAAGAGTGGCACTTTTGTAGCTGAAGTGCTTGGTTTGCTAAAGTGTGCATGTCCTTTTTAAGATCCAACATAAGGGTGGGTGGGAGGACCCAAGGATAATTCCATCTTACACCACTTTAAATTTCAGCTACCGCTGTCTGCCAATGTGTCCTACATGTGCTATATATGTGCTTAGCAAAAATCTTAGACATCCATTGATGATGCAGATGACTCAGCACAACATTTTGACATCTGGTCTTGTCTACTGTAAAAGTATTGACCAGAATTAGTGACACCTCTGCTGTAACTCCACCTGATCCTACAGAGTGGTGGTGCCAGAAAGATGGGTCCAAACCTCAGTACAGACAGGAACGGATTAGATTTAGGTCTAATCTGTAGGCCACAGGAATTTCAGCATGGAATAAGTTGTCAACCAGGTCTTTGAAGCAAGTGATGTTTATTTGCTCAACTGCTTTGATAAGGACAGTTCGCACTGGTTTCAGGTACTAGTGATCAAGAGGTCAAAAGAAACAAGAAATATTAACTTCAGCACAAACTAGTGCTGTTTTGGACACAGCCTGGCAGGGGGGAATCTGAGTTATTTTTAGTATCAGGATAAAATGTGCTTCTCCAAACATGGATTTAAATGCAATTTATACTTAACAAAATTTGCAGTAATCTGTGGTATCCTAAATCACATTGATCAGAGATTTCCTTTTACTTTATTCAAGATACAGGTAATGACTCCCTGCCGGGCCTACAGGTCAGAGCAGGCATTTGACATTTCATATAAAAAGACTTACTTAGCATTTCCTGCTATCGCCAAAACAGACTCCCTCCCCACATATGCCTAATTGGAGATTTTATCTAGCCAATTTACAAAACTCCAAACAAGACATTTCCATACCAAAATACACAGCCAGAAATAGATTATATAGACAGTCATATATCCACGCTGCCCGCTGAGTTAAAAGGTGGCACAAGCGAGTCAGCAATAGTGCAGGATAGTTATATAGAAGCAGTAACATTATAAAGTGTATCCTGCGGGATGGTCTTTCAGAGTATGAACCATTCCATTACTCCATCTGTATTTAATATCAATACTTTTTTAGAGCAAACAGCCATTTAAATAAATTATAAGGCTATTATAAGGGAATATTATTTATTCCATTTACCTCAAGCTACTAATAAGGGCAATGTGCAGGACATAGTGGAAATAAGAGGGATCTTATTAGTCCCTCCATGTGTTTTGAATACTGCAGTGCCTTTCAACTATCCTAAGCCAATTCCTCTATATTGTTGTCATTTGATATGATGCATGAATAAAGTTTACAAATTCAACATAACTTTCTTTCATAAGGATGTGGTGGTAACAGAAGACTTATAAATGTATATTCTTACACACAAGATAATTAAGTTAGGTCCATAATTGGAGCAGTGTCGCGGTTAGACAAATTAATTTTTGTCTTTTTATCAGTTATTTCTATTCAGGGTGGTATTCATATTCAAATTTTATATTTCGCTAATGGAATGTTTTAATTTAAAATCAATAAAGAAATATTTAACAGATTATTAATACCTTAAATAAAAGAAAATAAGAATTTTTTGTCCATCAGAGTGCCCCATTAGATCATTTCTTTTTCTTTCACTAAATATGTTCCGAGTAAACCAATGATCGGGTGCACCTAGCCTCTGGTGGTGTAGGGAATGCTATGTAGCTAGACTAATATACACACCCCGAGGAATTGTATGGGCTACCTGGTGCGGTTTCCTTTTTAGTTCAACACCAGGTTACTCACCCACACACAGTTGCCACCTGATCTCCCCTCAGGAACATCCCAGAATGGAGTTAAAGTGGAAAAGTATGGTCCGGAGCCCAATTTACTTTTTCACTTGTTGCACTGCACCACAACCCTACACCCTCTGTGCCTACAGAAAAAGACATTATTGCAAGACCTGCATGAACGGGACACCCATTGTTCACCTATGCCCATAACCAAAAGCTAACCTGGGCAGAGGAGCAAGGGAGAAGGTGTATTACCAACTGCTGCACCCCCCCCCCCTACGGCAATGGATGGTCCTTCATCTTCTTTCTTGGCACACTTACTTCATTGATCTGACAATTATATTTTGCATTTAGCACATGATTTTGACATTAAGGCATTTGTTATTTTTCCTGATCAAGGCATTAGTACTGAGCATTAAATATGAGTACTCCTCCTGCTTGGCCATTCTGTTTTCTAGAACCATCAAGCTCTTATTTTTTTTGTGTCTGGTGAGGCCAACTGTATGTAGCAAGCAGTGTTACTGCTATGCTTGCCAGGTTGTCCGAGTGGCTTATTCAATGTCAGTTTGACCTCAATAGGCAGTCAAAAAATGTAGGGAAAAATATGGAGTATTTTAAAATCATTTTCATTTATTATAATGTTTAACCATTTGACAATAACATTCCATAGTATATTTCTTGCATGAAAACATGTACAGCTGTACCTGTTCAGCACCAAAGAATCCCATTAACTTGCAATCAAATGTTGACAATAATGTTGATGATATTTGACCCCTTGGTAAATTTATGTTAAGGTGGATGGTTAAATATATTTTTACTGCATTTCTTGTTCCTTAATTATACTGTTACAAAGCAGATACATTATTACACTGAAGTTCCTCTTTGTAGCACTGCTGACATGTGAATTCAGTTCTTAGTCTTAAAAACATGCATGGTAAGTGTTTATTAACGCTTAATGATTTTCTATATTGCTGTGTTAATAATAGCTAAAATTAATCTAGATTTAGTACACACTTTGTGTCCTTATTGATCCAAAATGCTCTGTGTTGAAAAAAGTAAACAAAAATCCAGAGCAATCAATTGCAAAAATGGGATAATTCAAGCCATATGTTTCAATCATAAGATGGCAGTAAATTTAAAGAAGTAATTTTCCTAACATGATGGTCCATGTGTGTTCACTGCTGTTACACACATTGGGGCATATTCAATTAGGTTTTTGGTCCGCGGTAACACGCCTTACCGTGGAAAGTGCACAGTATCGAGGGTAATACGGTACCGCAATAATGCAAATTTTCCTACGCAACCCTATAGGGGAGTGCATTAAAATCCACATTATTGCGGTACAGTGGATTGACTTTGTGGAAATCCACATTATTGCGGTACAGTGGATTGACTTTGTGGCCCGTTGCGGCGCGTTACCGCGGACCGGAAACCTGATTGAATATGCCCCATTGAATATAAGCTGGATCCTTACTGAGAAATCTGATGACCTATAATTTGTTCTTCTTATATATGCGGTGCATTTGAGGACCTCTTCCCTTAAAAAAAAACAAAAGCAAAACAAAACTGGAAATGTGGAAGTGAATCATGTCTTTATCAAAATAAATTTCTGAGAAGTCTGAGAAAGAATTCTTGACATTTGAGTGGCTGGAAAGAATTACAAGGGTTTACAGGTAGATGACAAAACCCAACATATCATCTCTGTTACCGTTATGAGGAACAGTGATCCAGCAAAAATCTCTCCAAGAGCAAAGTATACAAGAATCTCCCAAAGTTTCTCATGATTCTGGATAAATATTTGAAGCACTCTCCTGTATTATTTCATTTCATACTCCAATCATAATGAAAAGAAAATGGCCAGGATGTAGAGCTGAACAATACTGTGGTATGGCCTTCTATTCAACAATGTGGTGTGGGCTGTCCAGGGGCATGGCCAGGCTGTTTGTGGTGCACAATCAGGAAAGTCCAACTTGGCTTGGAAAGATGTAATAGAGAAATGCAATGTTAGGTACTGAATCGGGATGCAACAGTTCTCTGTGTGGGTGGTAGTGATTGAGCATCCTTGGGGAATCTATAGACTGTAAGCTTGCGAGTAGGGCTCTCTTATCTCTGACTGTCTCTATTACCCAGTATTGTTTTATTATTGTGTTTGTTCCCAATGATAAACAGCTATGGAACATGCTGGCGCAATAGAATAAATAATGATGATTATTATTGGCATTGTGGAACGTTGTTCCCTTCAAAATTTAGCCTGGAAATCCACAAATGTCTAGATACTCCGCTGTCACATTCTCTTTATAACATACCGGACTTGTTTGAAAAATATATTTCTGTTCCAACTAATGTAGAGATAAAAAAAAATGCAATAGCTTTATAGAATTATTTCACAAAGGTATAGAGCATTAGAGTGCACATTAGATTAAGGTGACACTTAAGGCATAACATAAAAAATTAACCATCTTACTACATTTTAAGACTCGACCAGCATTGCTCACATACAGATATATTCTCTTTCAAAATAAGATATCTCAATGAGTCTAATCATTTTTCAGAGTGGCTTCCTGCCCATGTACAGAAAGAGGTCTATTTTTATTTTACTGTATATGCTCCTAAATTGCAAGTCCAGCACATAAACTCATTTACAGCAGCAAGGATTTGGAAAGTGGCCTTTGATGAAAAATGCATTACAGTGCAAATGTTATTCTACTTAGAAAATAGTTCTGGGACATGCCAGATAGAGAGCTATAGTTAGAAAGCATATCATTTTCAAGGTTTATTGGAAGCAGTCATTTTATTTCTTGGATCAGTCTCTTGATGTTGAATAATGAAAGACATTGGGGATCAATTACAGAGCAGCAGAAAAGTAGATTTTATTGTCATTTTAATGTAACTGAATCTATTTTTGTACCAAGATGGCAACGAAAGCAAGGTAACAATTTTGTAAATGCACATTCGGCACATTTAGCTGAACACGTGTGTACGTACATACTTACAAACACACACACACACACACTATATAAGAGATAATACATTATATAAAATATTATTTTGAGAAATATATTTTATTATCTATTTTACTATTATGAGTTATTTCTAAAGGGTCCACCTTTTGTATTGTCCTGTGATCATAATACAAACATATTATTACAGTGGTGATACCCTGGATCGCAACTTAGTAAGATACCAGCTATAAATAGTTTTAATAGAATAGTGCTACATTGCTAACTGGTAGTCACAAGTGGTACTACATTGTTTTTTATTTCTACATTTTTTTTAAATTTACATATTTGGTGGACAATATTTCTTGGCTGGGAAATTCCAGACGCCTGGTGAAAATTTTCTAGTAAATATAGGAGATATATACTTCATTCACACTGCCGCCCTGGCAATATCCTGGGTTTTTCTAACCTGGGCTATTGCCGTGTCACAGAGTATCCCAGCTCATCAGACCCCGTTCACACTGCTCCTTGGACAAGGAAAGTTTCCAGGTCGACCCTGTTCATACTGAACCTGGGTCTGCCCTGGCAATAAGTGTGAGTCATCACAAGAGAAACTTTGATTGGCTGACAAAGATGAGGTCATTTAAAGGGGATTTTTTTTTGCACACAAAGATGAGGCCAAAGTGGGTGGTTACTGTTTACTGCATTGCGTTATTTTGCTGTTTCATACAGCAAATGAGCGTTTGATACAGCTGTAACAATGTGATACCTTGCACAGTGTCCTGTCAGGAGAAGAAAGGCGCAATTTACGGCAACGAGGGAGAATACTCAACATCGATATTTGCGCAGGAGGAGAGCTCTTGTCAGGTCCCGTATTTTCTCCACATTGAGATTCAGCACTGCGACTAACCGAAGTATGTGGGCCACAGACCGCAGTCACAGAGAAGCTTTCTGGTCTACTGTGGAAGAACACTTTCGCATGTCACGTGGGACATTTCAGTATGTGCTGGACCTTATCACCCCAGCACTGACGTACTGGTGGCCATAACATTATAACCGGCAAGTGAAGATTGGATGTAAATTCTGTCATGGAGGACAGCGAGACGAATCTTTCCCCAGCCCAGGTCTTGGCGACTGTGAGGATACCACCCTTAGCTGGGATGGTAGTTACCCTCTGTGGGATTCAACTCACTCGGGTAGACCAGAATATATCCAAAATAAGACTTTATTACGACAGCATAACACCAGAAGGCGTTCACAAGCTACAGGGTAAATTGTAGCATGTATCCTCCAGCAAAGCATAAGACCTGGGGGCATCCGAGTATCTGTGAGCGTAACCAGTCTCTACAGGAAAGGCAGCTGCTATAGGTGAAGACCTCTTCCGCTAGTTCTACAAGTTTATGACGCACTGGTGGCCATAACACTAATGTTTTAGGCAGTCAGATCGATTTACCTGTGCCCAATTCTGAAGGTGACTCAAAGTGTGAAAATGTGACAAATGTATTAACAATAGTGATCCGGAGAGCAGCACAGAGGAGCTGTGCATTTACCGCTGCAAGTGTGGAGTGAAGTTCACTAGAAACTAATCCCCCTGTACCTCCACCCCTCACTGTAGAAACTGCAGAATCAGGCAGTGATTTGAATGAGCAACTTTATGCTGTGTGCAACATTGACAAGCTCGGAAGTGACACTTTTAAAACAGCACAAAGCAATGATCGCAGTTTATGGACAGTGAGGGAGAGGGTCAGTCAGGCCCGTCTTGAAAGTAAGGAAGATAGAATTCTATGGGAAAATGACGTTTTGCACAGAGAGAAAAGTGTCACGAGTATGCATCCAGATATAGTTGCTGACAGGCAACTAGTTGTTCCTCAAACTTATAGGGAAGTGTTCCTGAAAGTAGTCCATGAGATATCCCTAGAAGGACATTTGGGTGTTGCCATAACTAAAGTTTGTTTGGTACATAATTTTTACTGGCATGCTGACTGACATAGCCAAGTCCTGTCGCTCATGCCATGTGTGCCAGGTTGTTGGGTAGTCTGGTGATGTGGGGAGGGCCCCTCTTATTTCCCTGCCCGTCATATCAGAACAGGTTCCTGTGGATATTGTGGGTCCCCTAGCCATTTCCATTAGCTCAGGAAAAGAGTACATTCTGACTGTAGTGGATTATGCTACTAGGTACCCAGAAGCAGTAGCTCTTTCCTCCATTCGCTCAGACAAAGTAGCAGATGCCCTTATAACTGTTTTCTCCAGGGTGGGGTTCCAAAAAGAAATGTTAACTGATCAAAGAACCCAGTTCATGTCTAACCTGATGCAGAGTCTTTGTAAAAAGATGCAGGTGAATCATTTAATTACTTCCCCGTATCACCCGCAGGCCAAAGGGCTGTACGAACACCTTAAAGTCACCCTAAAACAAATGCTTAGGACTTTTGTGGAGTCGCAGGGAAAAGACTGGGAGAGGTTCATGCCACACCTCATATTTGAGGTGGGGCAAAAGGTTCTGGTTCCCTATGCAGCAGAACAAGTCGCAGGCTGCCTGGGAGGGTCCCTACACCATAGTACAGTGCATTAATGATGTCCATTATGTAGTGGCAAAAGATGAGGGCCAAAAGAGGCAGAAGGTATTTCACATCAACATGATCAAAGCTTATCGTGACAAGAAAGCTTGTGTATTAGCTGTGTGTAGCTTGCCTGAGAGCGATCAGGAGTCTGACCCCTTGGTAGATTTAGCAAGGGGTCAGACTCCAGGTGTTAGGGACAAAGGTCCCTAACACACGCCCACTGCAGTGAAGAGCTAGCTGACATGCTACAGTCCTATCAGTCCCATTTTACAGGAAAACCTGGAAAAACACACTTGGTCAAACATCATGTAAACACAGGCAACCAGACCCCCTTCAGACAGCCAGCATATCGTACTTCCTTAGAAGTGCTACAAACAATGAAAATGGAAATAGACGAGATGTTGCAGCTAGTGGTAATTCAAAAGTCTCACAGTTCTTGGGATTCCCCAGTGGTACTGGTCCCAAAGAAATGTGGGGGCACCCAGTTCTGTGTAGAATAAAGGAGGTTGAATGACGCCACATTGTTTGATGCTTATCCTATGCCTAGGATAGATGAACTACTAGATCAGCTTGCCCAGGCACGCTACGTCACTATCATGGATCTCAGTAGAGGCTACTGGCAGATCCCACTGTCACCCGAGGCACATGAGCGCTCCGCATTTATTACTCCATTTGGGCTGTTTGAGTTTTTGGTCATGCCCTTTGAATTAAAAATGCCCCTGCATCCTTCCAGTGCATATTATTATTACTACTAAGGTGTTAAAAAGGTTCTTGTCATGCATTTGGGGCTAGGCCAGGCCTCCTCAGGGGAAGAGCGTTACTTCCCGACGTAAGCGCCCTTTTTTAACGTGGTTTTGTCCACATTTCACCACCTCATCATTCTTCTCCATCACCTCATCCTTCATCTTCATCGCCACATCCTTAATCTCCATCGTCTTACTGTTCTAAAACCTCTCGATACACAACGTTTCTGCTAAACACCTTATCGCTGTGCTCAATCAGTCTTCCTTGAAGGGCAGTATTCATAACCTGCACTTTCACATCACTGCTTCTCCGTACTCGTGAAAATGCAACATACAATTGTCCATGACCAAACACAGGCTCTGGTAAATAAATACCCACACGGTCAAGAGTTTGAGCCCTCAACTCGTAAATTTAGCCTTTACTACCCCTCCCACGGGGGGGAAGGGGGGATGATGGAAGTTAACTGACTTCACTATTATAATTTTTTTGTCAAATAATGTCAGTATACCAAATTTCAGGTCAATTGGATGAGCCCTTTCTGAGAAAATAGTTTTTCCACACAAACACACACACTAACACACACCGCTAGGCTTATATATATTAGATTATTATTATTATTATTATTATTATTATGATTAATAATAATAATAATAATTATTATTATTATAATATTATTATATAAAACTGACTGATTACATTATAATAACACTACAATACAGCATTATGACACTGTACTGAGAGGGCGCAATGAAAACAAGTGATAAATATGTATATATGTGCCACAAAATGTTCCAAAACTAGTACTAAACTGTTACTATACAAATATACAGGGTATGTCAGCAATATAACCAAACATGTACTCATACCAAGGTCCAATGTTTATAGTTCTCTCCTGTAAATGTAGCTTTGTTCCCAGCAATGGAATGCAAAATAACAGGAGAAGGAAGACTTGATTATCTTACCCGAGAAATCCCTACTACAGAGATCCTGGGTTCAGCTCCTTCTATTTTGCCTGTCAGCAGTATCCACACATCCACACTAGATGCCATTGAATGCAGGCTATGGTGGCTGGTATGTAACAGAAAGGTACCAACGCGTTTCATCCGTACCACAGACTTTTTCCGTGGTACAGATGAAACGCGTTGGGCCCTTTGTGTCACATACCAACCATCGTACATTTTGTGGCAGATATATACATATTTATCACTTGTTATCATTGCGCCCTCTCATCATATATTTTATTTTAAGAGGTGATGCATATATATATAGCGAGAGTGCCCTGACCTCTGTTTACTTTTCAACACAGTATTATGACTATACACCGGCGGTTCCCAAAGTGTGCGCCGCGGCACCCCTGGGAGCTGTCACTGATGTGCTGCGAGCCAGCCATAGGAAAAAAGAAAGCGCACATAAACTTACCAATCTGTCTGGCGCCGAGACCCAGCAGCCTCCTCTCTCCCGCAGCTGTCACTGAATATGGACGTCAGTAACAAGCTGCTGCGGGAGAGAGGAGGCTGCTGGGTCCCGGTGCCCAATGGATTGGTAAGTTTATGTGCTCTTTCTTTTATCCTATGGCTGGCTCGCGGCAGAGGAGTGAGAGGTAGTGTGACAGCGGGGCAGACAGAGGAGTGTGACAGCGGGGCAGACAGAGCAGTGTGACAGCGGGGCAGACAGAGGGACAGAGGAGTGTGACAGCGGGGCAGACAGAGGAGTGTGACAATGGGGCAGACAGAGGGGCAGAGGAGTGTGACAGCGGGGCAGACAGAGGGGCAGAGGAGGGGGGATATCGTGAGAGGGGCAGTGGAGGGGGACACAGCGTGACAGGGGCAGAAGAGGAAGACAGCGAGAGAGGGGCAGTAGAGGGGGACACAGCATGAGAGGGGCAGTGGAGGGGGACACAGCGTGAGAGGAGCAGTGGAGGGGGACACAGTGTGAGAGGGGCAGTGGAGGGGGACACAGCGTGAGAGGGGCAGTGGAGGGGGACACAGCGTGAGAGGGGCCGTGGAGGGGGACACAGCGTGAGAGGGGCAGTGGAGGGGGACACAGCATGAGAGGGGCAGTGGAGGGGGACACAGCGTGAGAGGGGCAGTGGAGGGGGACACAGCGTGAGAGGGGCAGAGGAGGGGGGCAGCGTGAGAGAGGGCAGAGGGGGAGACAGCGTGAGAGAGGGCAGAGGAGGGGACAGTGTAACAGAGTGCAGAGGAGGGGGGACATCGTGAGAGAGGGCAGAGGAGGGGGGACAGCATGAGAGAGGGCAGAGGGGGGACAGCGTGAGAGAGGGCAGAGAAGGGGGCACAGCGTGACAGAGAGCAGAGGAAGGGGGACAGCGTGACAGAGGGGGTAGTGTGTCTGGATGCAGAGGGGGCAGTGTGTCTGGATGCAGAGGGGTCAGTGTGTCTGGATGCAGAGGGGGCAGAGTGCCTGAGGGCAGAGTGTCTGGATGCAGAGGGGGCATTTTTGCATACAACTAAATAAGTATTTCTGTCCTGACCTAAATTCTTATAACATTTTTTTGACCCAACTACTTCTAAAACAGGACTGCTCAATAATTATTTTGGAGGGGTGCCTTGAAAAAATTTGGAGACTCTAAGGGTGCCGCGAACTGCAAAAGTTTGGGAACCACTGCTATACACTATAGCACAGTATAGTACAGTAATATAGAAGTTTTATGTATTATTTCTAATTGGACATATTAATAAGGCAGAGATGGCCGGGCATCTCCATGGAGACGTGTGTTTTCAGATCCATGAAGCGGTTGTTAGGCAGAGGAGAGCCGTGGTCCTGTGGTCTCCCCTCGTTTTAGATATTGCAGCCAGTACTTCATATGGGGGATATGTAAGTATGAGGACACAGTTAGTTCTATAACAATAACAACATCTAAGAATCACTTATCTCTATGCAGAATGATGTGTACATGGATTTTAAATAAACAATAAACTATACTATAAATGAGTTATTTACTATAGAATACATTACCTATCAGTTGCTGTGTTACAGCTATTCACAGCAATGATCATCTTAACATCATCGGATATATGATTTAAAGTAATATTTCAATATTTCAGCTTTAGCCATCCGAAAACATGATGAGCAAATTTTGCATGTATGCACAGTTATGCAAATATATACCCATTGACCATGAATAATTTAGGCAGAAAGAGCCTTATAGATGGAGTAGGAATAGTCATTTTTAAAATGGATTTATGCATTAGTGCACTTCAAAAGTTATTTTTATTGACCTTAAATGAGTGAATCTGCAATTTAAACTGCTTGGTGGTCTCATATTCACAAGCCTGTCTATAAAACTTCTCTTGTAAACTCAAGCATTACTAAAACTGCTGCTCAGATTATTCTTCATGATTTTATTTCTGATGCAAACCTTGGCATATTTTATATAAAATGAAAATATATTCTGCTGAGCATGGATTTGCTGATGTCAATTGCATGTGAAGAAAACAAAGATTACTCATTTTGTCACGAGCCGCGGCGGTACTCGCAGCCGTCGCGGCTCGCTTCCCATGCGCCCCAGCGTCCCGGCCGTCACCTTGACGACCGGGACGTCATTTCCTCCTCCTGTCCGGCCGTCACCAGGGCAACGGCTGGACGCTACTTCATTAGCGCTGCGTCCCGGCGGTGCTGGTAGCCTGGCGCATGCGCATTAAGTGTCAGTCGTTAGGGCTGATTATCAGGCGTTAGCCTGCAACTGTGTGTGTTCAGGGACAAGCCCTGATTGGTACTGCTCTGTACCTGTAATTACTCTGCAGGTGTGTGTACAAGTCCTGATTGGTCTATGTCTGTATTTAAGGCAATGAGGTCTGCTGCCTCATTGCCGGTTATAGCTTCTGTGCTCCAGTCTGCTGACCTGCTTGTTCCAGTTCCTGTATCCTGTATCTACGTTTTGACTTCCCGTGTATGACCCTTGGCTTCGTATTTGACTTCGCTTGTGTTTCCTGTGACCCTGATCCTTGGCTCGTTTACCCGTTCTGCTACTTTGCCTGTGACCTCTGACCTCAGCTTGTTCATTGTTACTGTTAGCTGCTGCCGGCCTTTGACCTCTGCGTGGACCTGACTCTTCTTGCCTGGGTTCTCCCCAGCCGGTACACACTTCACGACCCTCTGTCAGTCTGCAGCCCAGTCTGTCCCCACCATCAGGGGCTCCAGTGAACACCTGACTGGCAGAGTAGACTCCGGGTTGTGTTGTGCCGGCTGGAGGGGTTCCTAACATTATAACCGGCCCACTCACGGAGACAAGATTAGAATGGATGCAAGTGGATCCACACCGTCTCCGGCACAAACCTTAGCAGGCCATGTTGAGTCTTTGTATCAGATGATGCAGGGATTGGCTGAGCATATGTCTGTTCAAGAAGAAGCCACAAAAGCTTCACAACCTCCTTCAGATCCCATCTGGGAGCCCAAAATGAATTTACCTGATCGGTTCTCCAGAAATAGAACCCTGTTTCGGAACTTCAGGGAGAGCTGCAAGCTCTATTTTCGGATGAGACCCCGCTCCTCCGGTTCAGAGCAGCAACGAGTTGGGATAATTATTTCCCTTTTACAGGGTGACCCCCAGTCCTGGGCGTTTTCTTTGCCACAGACCAGTCCTGCCATGCAGTCCGTAGACTCCTTCTTTGAGGCATTGGGTTTACTGTATGATGACCCGGATCGAGTGGCCTCCGCGGAAGCTCATCTACGGACTTTGAAACAAGGCCGACGGTCGGCAGAAGAATACTGCGCTGAATTCCGTAGATGGTCACCTGACAGTGGATGGAACGACCCTGCCTTACGTAGTCAGTTCCGTGTCGGCCTATCCGAACAGATTAAAGATTCGCTGGTGCAGTACCCGTCTCCTAGCTCTCTGGAGGATTTGATGCACCTCTCCATTAAAATTGACAGGAGATATAAGGAACGAAAAACTGAAAAGGAAACGTCATCACCTCCATCCGCCTTCGTTCCTATCTCCCAGGATGGTGAGGAACCAATGCAATTGGGAGCATATCGTCTTTCCTCTGAGGAAAGAGACAGGAGACGGTCACAAGGCTTATGTTTATATTGTGGCACAAGGGGCCACTTCTCCCGTTCTTGCCCAAACAAGTCGGGAAACGAGCATGCCTAGGGAACGAGGGGAATGTTCACTTAGGCCTGCAAATTGCGGTATTGGTTCCTGCACAGCTCACGTTCAGTGCTTGTTCTATGGGTCTGGCGGCCTTCATTGATAGTGGAGCTGCAGGTAACTTCTTGGACTTCGAGTTTGCCCGCTCTGCTGGAATTCCGCAGGTTAAACTCAAATCCGCCATCACGGTATGTGGCTTAGATGGTGCTCCATTGCCAGGCGGTAAGGTTACCTGGGAGACCCCGCTACTACAATTGCGGATTGGGGCTCTCCACTCCGAGTCTATAGTCTTTCGTCTCATCGAATGCCCGTCAGTGCCTTTGATTCTAGGTCACCCTTGGCTATCCCGTCATAACCCTGTCATAGATTGGGCAAAAGGAGAGATTGTCCAGTGGAGCTCCCATTGTTCACAGTCCTGTTTGACATTACCTCTACGTGTAGTTCGGTCCATTCCGGAGCAGCTTCCCTCCCAGTATCATGACTTCTGGGATGTCTTCTCTAAAAAGGCTGCTGATACTCTACCACCGCACTGGGAGTTCGACTGTGCCATCGAGTTAATTCCAGGTACTAAACTACCCAAGGGACGTTTGTACTCTCTCTCCGGTCCAGAGACCAAATCCATGCAGGAGTACATTGATGAAAATCTGATCTGGAGAAAGGCTTCATCAGGCCATCCAAATCTCCAGTAGGGGCTGGGTGCTTCTTTGTGTCCAAGAAGGACGGTGGACTCAGACCCTGTATCGATTATCGGGGACTGAATATGATTACGGTTAAAAACACCTATCCTCTTCCTCTCATCTCTGTACTCTTTGATCAGTTAAGAGGAGCAACTGTCTTCACAAAAATTGACCTTCGTGGTGCTTATAACCTCATACGCATTAGAGCAGGTGATGAGTGGAAGACGGCGTTCAACATGCTCTCGGGCCACTACGAATACTTGGTCATGCCGTTTGGCCTTAGTAACGCTCCTGCTGTGTTCCAGGATTTGATTAATGAGGTGTTACGTGAGTTCCTGGGACACTTTGTTGTTGTCTACTTAGATGACATTCTCATTTATTCCAATTCATTGCCGGAACATCTGAGTCATGTCAGACAAGTCCTACAGAAACTACGGGAACATCATCTTTATGCTAAACTCGAAAAATGTGAGTTTGAGGTTAAGAAGGTATCCTTTCTTGGCTATATAATCTCTTCAGAGGGTTTCTCCATGGACCCAACCAAGGTCCAGGCAATCCAGGATTGGGTGCAACCCAATAACCTCAAGGCGGTCCAGAGATTCCTAGGATTCGCCAATTATTACAGGAGATTTATTGGCGGTTTTGCTGACATCGTGGCTCCTATCGTCTGCTTGACCCGCAAAGGAGGTGTTTGGTCACAGCAAGCAATAAATGCATTCAAAACCCTAAAGAAAGCTTTTGTGTCCGCTCAGGTCCTCAGACACCCGGACCCGAAGGTACCGTTTATTCTCGAGGTAAATGCTTCTGACGTCGGTGCTGGAGCTATCTTGTCACAAAAAGATCCTCAGACTCACCGCTTGCATCCATGTGCCTTTTTTTCCCGCCAATTCTCCTCAGCGGAGACCAACTATGACGTGGGAAATCGAGAATTGCTAGCAATTAAATGGGCCTTTGAGGAATGGCGACACTGGTTGGAAGGCGTTGCATACCAGATCTCCGTTATCACGGATCATAAGAATCTGCAGTATATTCAGTCAGCTAAACATCTAAACCCCCGTCAGGCTCGGTGGTCACTGTTCTTCACCCGATTTAACTTTATTATTACTTATCGTCCTGGTTCTAAAAATATTCAAGCGGACACCCTGTCCAGCAGTTTTCTGGCACATCATGCTCCAGTCACTAACCCAGAGCCTATTGTTCCTGTGTCAATGGTTCATGCCGGATTAACTCAAGATCTGAGCTGTACCTTACAAAGGTTCCAGAGGTTGGCCCCTGATAACACTCCGGTAGGACGTTTGTTTGTCCCAGTTCATCTAAGGAAGACAGTTCTTGCTGAAGCACACAACAGTCGGACTGCTGGACATCCTGGCATCTACAAAACACTAGAGATACTTTCCCATACCGTATGGTGGCCGTCTCTATCTGCTGACGTTAAAAGTCACGTCCTGTCTTGTGAAGTTTGTGCCAGGAATAAAGTTCCCAGGACTCGCCCGGTAGGGCAGTTAGTTCCGTTAGCCGCCCCTGCTAAACCTTGGACACATCTTTCCATGGACTTTATAGTTGATCTACCACCCTCTGCGGGACACAATACCATTTGGGTCGTGGTAGATCGGTTCAGCAAGATGGCGCATTTCATTCCACTAGTCAGGCTTCCTACTGCTCGAGATTTGGCCGTCCTATTCATCCAACACATTTTCCGCCTCCATGGACTCCCTACGGACATCGTCTCTGATCGGGGTTCTCAGTTCATAGCGCAGTTCTGGAGATCATTCTGTACCCTCCTGGGAATCAAGATTAGTTTGTCATCAGCGTACCACCCTCAGTCAAATGGGCAGACTGAAAGGGTTAACCAGTCCTTGGAGACGTTCTTGCGATGCTACACGTCGGAGTTCCATGACAACTGGTCCTCCTTATTGCCCTGGGCGGAATTTGCCTGTAACAACTCCTGTCACTCGTCCACCAAAACCTCTCAGTTTTTTTGCAATTATGGTTTTCACCCCAGATCGAACTCTTTGTATTCTCTCCAGTCCGTTGATATCCAGGAAATCCGTTCCACTGCCAGTGATCTCAGAGTTATCTGGAAGAAAGTGCACTCATCTTTAAGACAAGCCTGACTAGTTGCAAAAAAAAAATTCGGACCGGCACCGTATTACCTGCTCTCTTAAGGTTGGCCAGAAAGTCTGGCTGTCTACGAAAAATATCATTAAGCAGGTCAATTCGGTTGCATTCAGGCTAAAAATTCCACGCTCCTTGAGAATCCCCAACACGTTTCATTGTTCTCTATTAAAACCAGTACTTTATCCAAATCAAGTCCAGCCTTCGAGTTTGTCTGGGAGAAATGCAAGCAAGCCACGAAGATACGTGGTTCAGAAAATCCTGGATTCTAAAAAGGTGCAAGGGCAAGTGCACTTCTTAGTGCAGTGGAGGAATCGCGGGTTAGAAAAACGCTCTTGGATCCCTCGGAGACAACTTCATGCCCCTAAACAGCTGAAGGAGTTCTTCAAGAAATTTCCAAGAAAACCTGGGTGTCGGGGGTTCCTTGATCCCTCCTCAAGGGGGGGGTACTGTCACGAGCCGCGGCGGTACTCGCAGCCGCCGCGGCTCGCTTCCCATGCGCCCCAGCGTCCCGGCCGTCACCTTGACGACCGGGACGTCATTTCCTCCTCCTGTCCGGCCGTCACCAGGGCAACGGCTGGACGCTACTTCATTAGCGCTGTGTCCCGGCGGTGCTGGTAGCCGGGCGCATGCGCATTAAGTGTCAGTCGTTAGGGCTGATTATCAGGCGTTAGCCTGCAACTGTGTGTGTTCAGGGACAAGCCCTGATTGGTACTGCTCTGTACCTGTAATTACTCTGCAGGTGTGTGTACAAGTCCTGATTGGTCTATGTCTGTATTTAAGGCAATGAGGTCTGCTGCCTCATTGCCGGTTATAGCTTCTGTGCTCCAGTCTGCTGACATGCTTGTTCCAGTTCCTGTATCCTGTATCTACGTTTTGACTTCCCGTGTATGACCCTTGGCTTCGTATTTGACTTTGCTTGTGTTTCCTGTGACCCTGATCCTTGGCTCGTTTACCCGTTCTGCTACTTTGCCTGTGACCTCTGACCTCAGCTTGTTCATTGTTACTGTTACCTGCTGCCGGCCTTTGAACTCTGCGTGGACCTGACTCTTCTTGCCTGGGTTCTCCCCAGCCGGTACACACTTCACGACCCTCTGTCAGTCTGCAGCCCAGTCTGTCCCCACCATCAGGGGCTCCAGTGAACACCTGACTGGCAGAGTAGACTCCGGGTTGTGTTGTGCCGGCTGGAGGGGTTCCTAACACATTTAAAGCCAGATGATTTTATCAGTAGACGTAAATATTCTGCTACTCTCATAGTAAGCGTTAATTAAACTCATTAAATATAAAGTCAGTATTTCTTCTTAGTAGTGAAATTAGCATCTTTCATAATGACTCAAAAATATACAGTGCCTTTAAAGCTATCATTTGTTATGAAACTAAACCATTCACTAGATTTGGAATAGCCAATGATGGAGCTACAGTATAGTATATTGAGCACCAGGCCCCATAGTTAGTCAGGGGGCATAAGGCCCATAGTTAGAAGGGCACAAGGCCCTTATAGGTTATAGAGGGCGCCAGGCCTTATAGTTAGTGAGGCACCAGACCCAATGTTAGGCTGAACAGAAGGTCGAATAGTAGTTTGAAAGGGTGCTAGGCCCTGATACAATAGAAGGGCACTGACCCTAATAGTTCTAGGGACATTAAGCCCCAATGAATAGCAGGGCAATAGACCCTTATAGTTGTATAGCAGGGCGCTAGTTTAGGAGGGCGTTAGACCCTTTGTAGTTTAGCTTCTGCTTGTGGAGTGGAATATAAGGCCCCACTATCAGTCCAGAAGGGCACCCAAAGTCCTGGGCCCCAAGAGAGGCAGGCTTAAAGGCTGGGGATCAGGCCACAGGTGGAGGTCTGTGGAGCGGCTAAGTACTGAGGACACGGGTGGCCCAGAGCAGGTGAGTAGAGGCTGGAGTGGTCAGGTTCCAGGTTAGTAAAGGTAGGCCCGTGACAACTGATGAGGTGGTCGCTGGCCCGGAATGTACTGCATGTTCTTTTCTATGCCACCTGTCTGTATCCTTTAGTGTACTCCCCTGTAGGGTTTCCGGGTCAGACCTTCACTGAAGACGGTGCTGAGATGGAGAGAGGCTGGGGTCAATCCAAAGCGGACGAAGGTAAGACATCTGTGTGCATCTGTTCTGTTCCCCCAAAGGCGTTACAGTGGTTCTTGCGGGATTTGGATTGGTTCTGTGGGGCAGCTAGTGGGTTCAGTCATACTCCTTTTATAGTCTGACAACTTTTCCATCTCATGGGGTCCTTACGCATTAGGAGCAGTTGTCTCAGTCTTCTGCACAGCTTATCCCCCAGTCCTGGGCAGGTCAGCTAGGGGTCCTTCTGGTTTGTCACGCTCTGGCTCCTCGGGGTCCAGGGGTAGTGTCTATCTGTCTGTCCAGTGATGCTGGTACTAACCTTTTTTCCGCAGGCCCGGATCCTGAGGAGTCTGCCAGCAGTTATGACCATGTGCTGTCGTCTGCTGCTGTCGAGCGTGCGGCGTCTGGTTCTGACTCCGATGGGGGTTCCTTACAGATGGATGAGCATGAGGTCATTTCTTTGATGGATGTTTGCCTGACTTTTCTGTTTGCCATAGTTCTAGCACTCATTCCTATGGTTCTGGCGCCTGCCGTAGCAAGTTGGTCAAGACATTCTGCAAATATTTTGTGGCTAAGGATTAATGCAATGGCCCCCTCGGACAGCTAGGGACATTACTTGTATCATAGAAGATGAGATGCTGCGCTGTACGAGCACTACTATTTATAGCGTGGTCCAGACTTTTGTGAGGGACAAGATTTATAAAGGGTGGCGGAATGTTGACATGTTCACCATCATGGGGAGGGTCAAGAAAGTAGTGTCTGTGGCACTGGATAGAGGGGGCGTGGTGAGGTCAATTTACAAAACGTATCATAATTGATAATTGGCTGAGCAGCACATGATTCATAACAGTTTATAGAGGAGTTTAGAGCCAAGTATTATGGGCAAACAAGCCTTCTAATCGGGATGTGGAGGTTTGACCTAAGGTCTCCCAGGAGGGCCGGCGCAGTTCCTCAGCTGTTACTACATGAAAGCTCCCATGGTGCAGAAGGCATGGCACGCAATCTCATAGGGTCGACAAGTGTCCAATAACACTTGCACTTCCCTAGGCACAGCAATCAATATCGCACATGCGTGTCTGCGATGTGGTGGGAGTCACACGGTCAGGTAGTAGTCGGGGACAGGAGCCCGGCTGCCACTGTCACTTTGTAAAAATGGGTTCCCTGTTACTGCAGGATTCCCCTGTCCAGCAGGAGCAGAGAGGATTTGGTGGTTTGGGACATATTTTTTAGCGAATTTAATGGGGTCCATTTATGGCCCGATCCCCCGGTGTCCATTAGGGAGCTGCAGTTGTTCCTGGATGTGGCCGGGGTGGTTGGTTGTGGGTCTTTCTTCACCAGTGATTGGTGCGCGGCACCTTGGCCCGGTGATTGGAACCCTTCCTGTTGGACGTCCAACCTTGCCCTGCTGAAGTTTTTCCCCAGTACTGTGGCGGTTGAGTTATGGGTCTTCAGGTTTTGTGGCAAGCAAATTGTCTTCTGGTGTGATAACCTGGGTATGGTGCAAGAGATTAATAGACAGAGCGCCTCTTCTCACCTGTGACCAGCCTGCTGTGTAAGGTGTTGCTGTGCTGCCTGACTTTTGATATTAGCTTTAGAGCTTGGCATGTTCCCAGATTGGAAAAAGAACTGGCTAATGCTTTGTTAAAGGGTTACTGGGATAAATATAGATCTTTGGCATCTGAGGAGGCCCTCATAGGTTCTCCTTGCCCCGCTTATGTCTGACAGATTGTCAAGCCGGCATAGAAGGTTTGGTGGAGTGATCACTGGCCCCTGGCATGCTGCAGAAGTATTGGTCTACCTGGCAGGAGTAGCTTGTGCTCCGAGTACCTGGTAAGGTTTGTACAAGTGCAAGCTGTCATTTATTTGGGCTAGATATACAAGTGGTAAGCCCAAGTTGGCAATGTCCATCTCTCTGGCGGGTATCTCCTTTTTCTCTAAGTTATATTGCCAGGTTGATGTTGCCTGGGCTGATTATGAATACCCAGTCCTCCTCGATGGACGAATGCTAGATGGCTTACTGGGGGCGCTCGCAGATGTGGTGCATGATGTCTTTGATTTGTCACTATTTGATACCACGTTTACTATGTTGACTTTGGTGCTTTCAGGGTGATCAAGTTAGTTACCAAAAACATACTGGTAGGTTAATTGGCTGCTAACAAATTGACCCTAGTGTGTGTGTGTGTGTGTGTGTGTGTGTGTGTGTGTGTGTGTGTGTGTGTGTGTGTGTGTGTCTGTATGTCTGTCTGTGTCTTTGTGTGCAATGGCGCAGGGACTGATGTGAATGAGTTCTCTGTACCACGCTGCCGAATTAGTGGCGCTATATAAATAAATGCTGATGATGATGATTGTCTGCCCCATCCTCTGGTATGCTTGCTAAGCATGCCTGATTCTGGCATAAATTGTAAGGTGTGTTGATCCAAATCAGATTGGCTAGATTGGGGGAGATGGATCATGCTCTCTCCTCAGAGTGGTTGCTCGGTTTGCCCAGTGCAGGTGGTAACTGCTTTTGCTCATTTGCGCCCTCAGGATGCTGTGCCTGGGCTGGTGCATTGTGAGGGTTCCCCCTCACATGGTACTAGTTCTTGGGTTTTTTTTAGCGCAGGCTCCATGCGCAGTTTGGCATACATTATACATTATACATTGGTTTAGGATTTAGGTGGCCACGTCTGCAGCGGTGGATAGCACATCCATTCAATAGTTGGACAGATGAAAATCTATCGCTTACAGGCGGTATGTAAGGTCTTCTCTTGTTACCTAACGTTCTTTCTTGCTTTCTCCTACTCCTCTCTAGAGTGACACAGGGATGTGGTTGCTTGTTTGGAGGCAAGGCCTTAAGAAATTTCACCTAATTTTTCCTCTAAGGTGGACGTGATTGGATGTTGGTACCACAAGGTTTTTTATGGTTTTCCCTTTAATTGAGTCTCAAGTTTCTTCTTTTTTCTTTTTCCTTTCTTCTTTCTGGGTTCTTTTCTGTTTCTTTTCTTTGCCTTCAGTTTGCTGGCACTTTAGCCTCTGTAACTTGTGCTTGGCCATGTCCGATTCTATGTGGGGCCCCTGCACATCACGTGCATTATTTTGTTGTGCTGCTCTGTGTGCAATTAATGATTTGTATTGTTCTTCCTTCTTTTCAGTTCATGGGAGCCCGCTGCGGATCTTTCATGGGACTGAGCTGCGGATCTGGGCATCAGACAGCTAGAGATACTTCCTCCTTTCTGGGATCTGCAGTGGTTTCTTGTTTGGGTCAGTGGGTTTGCGTTGGCCAGGGATTAAGGAGCTCCTGTCCAGGGAAATTTCCGGAAAGTGGTTGCCCCATATTTTGTTTATCCACCTTGGGTGTTACGACTTTGGCCACATTAAATCTATGAAGATTATATTGTGTATTTAGTCCGACCTGGCTTGGGTCCATGCCTCCTGGACTGGTTTGCTGATATGCTGGTCCGACATAGTGTTAGGAACTTACCTTGTCCCCGTTCCGCTGCGCTGTCAGCGGGAGCTGACAGCGGTGTCCATATCTTCAGCGCTGCTTCTGTTAGCGCTGCCGCACTTCCGGCTTCTCTCTGCTGCTGATCATGTGACTCCTGGGCGGGGAATTCAAACTCCTATATCTTCCCTGCTCTGACACGCTGCCTGTGTCAGAGCAATGTGTTTCCTGTTTCTGGCTACAGTTCCTGTGTCCTGACTCCTGTGATCCTGCTCCCTGTTTACCCCTCTATTCCTCCTACTCCTGTGTACCTACCTGGCTGTGACCGACTATTCTCTGGATCTCCCTCTGGCACCGTATACCTGATACCTTCTGTGTACCGACCCGGCTGTGTTACCGACTATTCTCTGGATCTCCCTCTGGCACCGTATACCTGATACCTTCTGTGTACCGACCCGGCTGTGTTACCGACTATTCTCTGGATCTCCCTCTGGCACCGTATACCTGATACCTTCTGTGTACCGACCCGGCTGTGTTACCAACTATTCTCTGGATCCTGCCACGCACCCATTGCCTCCGTGCATCTACCGGTTACTGTTCCAGATCTACTACGCCTGGAATTCACGTAGGCTAATCTGGGGGCCGCGACCTGCGGTTCTTCGGCAGCTAAGCCCACACTACCTTGCGGTGGTTCTTGGTGAAGACCGGAAGGCCGTTAGACTCCGCGCCCTAGGTAAGCCTGTGCTAATACTGACTAAGGCATCAAAATCGTAACAGTTTGCTCTGACCATTATCTAACTGATGGAAGCGACAGGGAATCCCACTGCGAGAGTACTACTGGATAATTGAGCGGCTCAGGTTGAGGAACAGGGGAAAAATCAAGAACAGTTACTACAGATTCTGCAGACTCTGTCTAACAGGTTGGATACGCTCCAAGCAGCTCAGGTGGCAGCTCCTAATCCTCCACCTGCTCCGGCCCCACAGCCTGCCCCCGCTCCAAGCGGTTCAGCTGTATCTGCTCCCACCACCTCTCAACTCCGCATACCTAACCCACCCAAGTTCAATGGGGATCCTAAGGAATGCCGAGGCTTCTTGAACCAGTGTGCTATTCAATTCGAACTTTTGCCCGGGAACTTTCCCACACAGAAAACTAAAGTCGCTTATATTATTTCATTATTGTCTGGTCAAGCGCTTGCCTGGGCTTCTCCTCTCTGGGAACATGATGACCCCATTCTCCATAATTGTGCCACTTTCTTGGAAACCTTCAGACGCATCTTTGATGAACCCGGACGAGTCTCCAGTGCAGCTTCTGGACTCCTCCGTCTGCGCCAGGGTACCCTTACTCTGGGCCAGTATGCCCTTCAATTTCGCACTATGGCGGCCGAACTTCGTTGGAACAATGAAGCGTTAGTGGCCACATTTTGGCAAGGCTTGTCCGATCGTATTAAGGACGAGCTAGCAGCCCGAGAGTTACCCACTACCCTGGATGCTTTGATCTCTCTCTGTAACCAGATTGATATACGTTTCCGTGAACGCACTCAGGAGAGAGAGAGTTCCCGTCGATCTACTTTCCGTTTGGCTCCTCGCTTCCAAACTCCTATTACCCCGGAGGAAGAGCCTATGCAGTTGGGAAGAGCACGTTTATCCCAGGAGGAAAGAGAGAGGCGGTTCAAGAATCGTTTATGCCTTTATTGCGGGGAACCCGGTCATGTCCTGAGTCAATGTGGGAAGCGCCCGGGAAACGATCGGACCTAACTGATGACGGAGAGACTAAGTTAGGTATGAACATTCTCTCTCCTATGGATTCTAGTTTTTCTATCCAAGTTATTCTGCAATATACTGATAAACAATTGTCTCTTCCAGCGCTTATTGACTCCGGTGCAGCGGGGAACTTTTTACGAGCTGACATTGTAGAGCGGTTATCATTGCCTAGGCAACCCTTAGATCCACCTATTGCCATTACAGCTATAGATGGCAGTCGTATCATTGGAGGATCCATTAAGAACAGAACTGTTAACATGTCTCTACGCATTGGAGCCTTGCACACTGAGGAAATCTCTTTCTTAGTCATTCCAAAGGCTATCAACCCGTTGATCTTAGGCCTACCTTGGCTCAGACTTCACTCCCCCACTTTAGATTGGCAGAAACCGGAAGTTCTTGCATGGGGTTCAGAGTGTCATTCCCGATGTCTTCCCAGGATTCATAGACCCGCTATGGGCTGTCTCCCAACACCCTCCGGTATTCCTCCTCAATATCATTCGTTTTCTGATGTCTTTTGTGAAAAGGAGGCTTCCAAGTTACCCCCTCATAGACCTTGGGATTGCTCCATTGAATTGTTGCCGGATAAGATACCACCTAGAGGACGGGTATTTCCATTATCTCTACCCGAATCAGAGGCCATGTCCCTATATATTAAGGAGAATTTAAACAGGGGTTTTATCCGGAAATCCTCGTCACCAGCAGGAGCAGGTTTCTTTTTCGTAAAAAAGAAGGACGGCGGATTGCGTCCTTGCATAGACTACCGTGGCCTCAACGCCATAACGAAAAAGAATAGGTACCCCTTACCATTAATCTCTGAACTCTTTGATAGGATCAAGGGAGCTTCAATCTTTTCTAAACTGGATTTGAAAGGGGCCTACAGCCTTATCCGTATTAAACAAGGGGATGAATGGAAGACGGCGTTCAATACGCACGATGGGCATTTTGAGTATCTTGTCATGCCATTTGGACTTTGTAACGCTCCTGTGGTTTTTCAAAATTTTATTAACAAAGTTTTTCAGGATTTCCTGTATCAATTTGTGGTCATCTACCTAGACGACATTCTTATTTTTTCACCTGATATTATTACTCATCGCCATCATGTCTCCTTGATTCTTCAACGCCTTCGGTCGCATCATCTGTACTGTAATGTGGACAAGTGTGTCTTTGAAAAAACGCATCTTCCTTTTCTTGGTCACGTGGTTTCTGGCTCCGGATTACATATGGACCCTGAGAAATTAAAGGCGATTTCTGATTGGCCCCAACCGGTTGGACTTAAGGCCATCCAGCGTTTTATTGGGTTCTCTAATTATTACCGCCACTTTATCAAAGGGTTTTCATCTGTTATTGCACCCATCACTTCCCTGACCAAGAAATCTGCCAACGCTAAGACCTGGCCACCAGAGGCGGTAGAGGCCTTCAAGTATCTTAAAGAAGCCTTCATATCGGCACCTATTCTTCAACAGCCAGATTCTTCCTTCCCCTTTTTTCTCGAAGTTGACGCATCCTCCACTGGAGTAGGAGCTATTTTGTCTCAGAAGAATTCTACTGGAAAGTTTTCTCCCTGTGGCTTCTTTTCTCGTAAATTCTCATCCACCGAAAAAAACTACGGCATTGGAGACAGAGAACTACTTGCTATCAAATTGGCCTTGGAGGCCTGGAGACATCATTTGGAGGGAGCCAGATTTCCTGTTACTATTTTTACGGATCACAAGAACCTGCTTTATCTACAAACTGCATCCTGCCTCAATCCCCGTCAGGCCAGATGGTCGTTATTTTTTTCACGATTCAATATGATCATTACCTTCAGACCAGGGTCCAAGAACAAGAAGGCTGATGCCCTCTCTCGTTCCTTTGATTCTATGGATACCGAAGAAGAGAGTGTTAGGTCTATTCTAGATCCAGAATGTATTTTGGCTACTACTCCCACTCGGGTGATCATTCCTCACGGGAAGACTTTGGTTCCTCCACATCTCCAAACTAAACTCCTTAAATGGGCTCATGCCTCCCGTTTTTCTGGTCATGCCGGTATAAAGAAGACCTTGGAATTTATCTCCCGTAGTTATTGGTGGCCGGCTATCCGTTCGGACGTTCGACAGTTTGTGACGGCGTGTTCCACTTGCGCTCAGAATAAAGTTCCTCGTCAAGCTCCATACGGTCTGCTGCAGCCTCTGCCAATTCCGGATCGACCTTGGAGTCATCTCTCCATGGATTTTATCACAGATTTACCCTCCTCCAGAGGGTTCTCAGTAGTGTGGGTGGTCACCGATCGCCTTTCCCGAGCCGCTCATTTTGTGGCATTAAAATGTCTCCCTTCTGCTCCTGTTCTGGCTCAACTCTTCATTAAAGAAATTTTCCGCCTACATGGCTGTAAAGATATTATCGTTTCTGATCGAGGAACTCAGTTCGTGTCAAGATTTTGGAGGGCCTTTTCTCGTCTTTGTGGAATTAAGTTAAATTTCTCTTCTGCATATCATCCGCAAAGTAATGGTCTCACGGAAAGGACGAATCAAGAATTGGAGAAATTCCTCAGATGTTTCATTTCGGCTAAACATGATGATTGGGTTGATTTATTACCTTGGGCAGAATTCGCCCACAATAATAATTCACACGACTCTACCTCCATTTCTCCCTTTTTTGCTCTTCAGGGATTTCATCCTAAAGTTCCACCCTTCAAAGAGTTAACTGCTTCTGGGGTTCCTGCAGTGGATTCCCTTCTATCGGACTTCTCGTCTAGGTGGGATCTTATCAAATGCAAATTACTTCACACCTCTGCCATCAGTAAAAAAGCATTTGACAAAAGAAGAAGACCGTCTCCACTACTCACTCCTGGTGACAAAGTGTGGTTGTCTACAAAGAATCTTCGCTTGTTGGTTCCTTCTAGGAAATTCGCTCCCCGATTTATCGGTCCCTTCTAGATCATTGAGGTCATTAATCCGGTGGCCTTTAGATTAAAATTACCCCCTACCTTGAGGATTCCCAATGTTTTCCACATTTCCCTTCTCAAACCACTTGTTGTTAACAAATTCTTCTCTTCAAGAAGACCTCCTGCTGCTATTTCTGCACCTGATCAGGAATTTGAGGTGAAGGAGATTCTAGATTCTCGGATTTCCAGAGGTTCCTTGCAGTTCCTGGTTGACTGGAAAGGTTACGGTCCTGAAGAGCGTTCTTGGATTCCTGCACGAGACCTTCATGCTCCGAGTTTGTTGAAGAAATTCCATACCAAGTTCCCTCTAAAGCCTTATAGGTTGTCCGGAGGCCACCCCTGAAGGGGGGGGTACTGTTAGGAACTTACCTTGTCCCCGTTCCGCTGCGCTGTCAGCGGGAGCTGACAGCGGTGTCCATATCTTCAGCGCTGCTTCTGTTAGCGCTGCCGCACTTCCGGCTTCTCTCTGCTGCTGATCATGTGACTCCTGGGCGGGGAATTCAAACTCCTATATCTTCCCTGCTCTGACACGCTGCCTGTGTCAGAGCAATGTGTTTCCTGTTCCTGGCTACAGTTCCTGTGTCCTGACTCCTGTGATCCTGCTCCCTGTTTACCCCTCTATTCCTCCTACTCCTGTGTACCTACCTGGCTGTGACCGACTATTCTCTGGATCTCCCTCTAGCACCGTATACCTGATACCTTCTGTGTACCGACCCGGCTGTGTTACCGACTATTCTCTGGATCTCCCTCTGGCACCGTATACCTGATACCTTCTGTGTACCGACCCGGCTGTGTTACCGACTATTCTCTGGATCTCCCTCTGGCACCGTATACCTGATACCTTCTGTGTACCGACCCGGCTGTGTTACCAACTATTCTCTGGATCCTGCCACGCACCCATTGCCTCCGTGCATCTACCGGTTACTGTTCCAGACCTACTACGCCTGGAATTCACGTAGGCTAATCTGGGGGCCGCGACCTGCGGTTCTTCGGCAGCTAAGCCCACACTACCTTGCGGTGGTTCTTGGTGAAGACCGGAAGGCCGTTAGACTCCGCGCCCTAGGTAAGCCTGTGCTAATACTGACTAAGGCATCAAAATCGTAACACATAGTTCCCCGGCGGGTGATCATTTTCCGATGGGAGGTTTGTGGATAAAGCATGAAGGAAGTTTAATTACGTTGGGCCTGATTCATTACTGATCTTATCTTGTGCTTAAGTTGCGATGAGTATTTTAAGAACAAATGGGGAGATAAGAAATTCGCAATTCAACAAGGAGCGGAAAGTTCAAAGACACGCCCACCTTAAGTCTCTTACGCAACTCAAAATAAGATGCAACAGATCTTAAGCAATTAGTTGATCTTAAGATCTTTCTTCTTATTTAAAGATAAGAAAGTGTTAACCAATGGCAAATGTGGGAGATGGGAAGGGTTTGTTTACACATGTAAAAACACAATCAAAGTGTATTATACAGGACTATTGTAATCTAATTATTCGTTTTAACACTTAGATGTTTATATAACCTGGAACAAATGACTTTGAAGTGTTTTTAATGAGCTAAATCAACACACCTTCTTATTCACCTACATGAAAGATGGTGTAATGAGTTTGAATTGAACTAAGAATGTGGATGCAAAATCATTGCATAATAATTCGCTAACATAAATAAACATGCATATTAAAATAAACATTAGTGTATTATAAAAATTTATATCATTAATGTTACAAAATGCGTAGCGTACTCTTCCATAATCGATACATAGTAGAGTACATACAACCTCCACACAGATAAAGGTCATGATGGATTGGCTAACCCCTAAGGCAACATTCAGTTGGAAATATAAATACACTCTATATACTAGAGCAAGAAGCACAACAATACAGCATGTGTACAACAGATGTAAAAGCTAGATAATAGTACTCTTCCTTATTACCCAATATATACCAGCTAAGATTTGTATGGGTACCTTAGTGGTTAGCACTTCTGTTTCACAAAACTGGCAGCATGAGTTTGAATACCAAGCATGGCCGTAGCATCTGTGTGCAGCTTGCGGGCCTTATGCAATAATGAAAGGAACACAAGAGGAACTTTGTCCAAACCAGCCTATTTTTTGGCAAGGGCTAGTATTAGGATAGTAGTTACCTAATAAGGAAAGTAATGGTTTGTTTACATGTAACACACAAACACTTGATAGAAGTTGATGCTTTGACCAAGTTACTCCTTTTATTGTCTAACTTTTCTTAATGAATCTTGCCCTGTATGTTCTCCCCATGTTTTCTTTTTCCTTCCTGAACTCCATTTGACTTCATCAATCAAAATGTGTGTGTGTGTGTGTGTGTGTGTGTGTTGTTATACTGTAAGCTCTTTTGGGCCAGGTACTGTATTCTCTGTATAGTGCCTCAGAATTGCTGGTGCCATCATAAATAAATAAAAGATGAAAGAAATTATGATGTAGTGCAAAGGGACCAATGTAAACTAAAAAATATTAAGATATGTTCTAAGGGGGGTATTCAATTGACGGCGGAATTGCCGAAAATCCCGCGCTCGAAAGATATTACCGTTAATACGGTAATATCTCCGTATTAACGGTATTTACACGCAGGATTACCGTATTAACGGTAATATTTTTCGAGCGCGGGATTTTCGGCGATCTTGCCATCAATTGAATATGCCCCTAAATGTCCATCCATTATTGGCTAAAAAAAACCTCAACACATTTTAGGGGTTTTTTTGTAACAATTTTGTTAACATTAAAATTTAAAAAACCAACAATATAAAACTTTTTTAAAACTAATAATTTTGTTTAACATTGTTGTTGTTTAACATTTTGGAATATTTTTTAATTTTGCGCCAATATTTTAAGATATCATGTAAAATATCTTCTTTGGCTTGTGGGATTTCCACCCCGGCCTGGGTGTCTTCTTGAGCTGTTGATAAAAAGAAAAAAATACATTCTTAGATAATTGTTTAAACATATATTACTTCAAAAGGGTGTACTTTGTTTCCCCCATTTGACGGGATCAGAAGAGGCATGTAGTGTTACATAACTTTACATTGTCGGAAAAGGTTAATGGTATGCTAAACACAGTACTAGGCAGAGGATTAATACTTTTGGTTGGAATATATATTTATTTATTTATTTATACATGTTTGTGTGGTGGCCGGGGGGGTGGGGTTTACTGCAATCACCATAAATTATTATTATGGCCATCATGGTTGAAAACTGTGGAATGGATAACTAGCTATTGTGAAAATTGCATGTGGT
This sequence comes from Mixophyes fleayi, assembly GCF_038048845.1. Taxonomy (NCBI): domain Eukaryota; kingdom Metazoa; phylum Chordata; class Amphibia; order Anura; family Limnodynastidae; genus Mixophyes; species Mixophyes fleayi. The sequence continues at coordinate 311,020,872 of NC_134403.1, read as the reverse complement.
TAGTCATGAGTTTTGCTCAAATACAATGTTCCTCAAAAGGAATAGAATTATGAAAAGTTGTTTTTTTCAATACTTACATTCACCCATCAACACATCCTCCTCCGGTGCCACTTCCTCCACAAGGGCCACCTCCTCCACCCCCTCCTCCTCCTCCGCCTCAATCATGGCCGGCTCCTCCACCTCCTGCTCCTCCTCCGCCTTAACCATGGCCTACTCTTGCTGCTCCTCCTCGCTGGCCTCTTGTTGGAGATGGCTCTGACGGCCTGTTGGAATAAGTATAACACATTTGTTTCTTTTTAAATGTTCTCCCTGTTTCACAGTTACCAACATATAGCCATATAATAATGTGAGCTGACATTGAGAAACATGCATTTAGCCACAGAGATAATTGAGTGTCTTTAATTTAAAAGATGACTATTTTGAGACACACACCACTTTTCATTTTAAAAATAAGTACTAAATTAAATATTTTGTTTTTCATGATCAATATTTATATAATATAACTAACGACAGATTAGGGAGACATTTGGGTAAGGCCTTGTAATATGGAAAAATGAGGTTTGCACTAATTTGTGCGCTGCCCAACTCCTAGTGTTATCTTAAAAATGTTTGAAAATTTATTATCAGCATGTTGCCCTAGTGGCCACAGGACTGGGGGATGAGTTTTAATCCCAAACACGCCCATAACAAATTAACTTAACACATTGACAAAAGCATGTTATATTGGAGGGGGAGTTAGTTTTATAATCTGTGGACAGATTGATATTTTTGGGTAGGCCATGTGCTGGTAAAAGTTTGGAAGTATTTTTAAAAATAAAGCAAGTGTTTGTATGACATTATTTCATGCGATTAATAGAGAACTCACGGCTAATAATCTCCTGCATTAACTCTTCCAACAATTGTGGCTGATGCCGCCGCAGGTTGCTCCAGCACCGCTGGAGCTGTACCATAGATTTGCGCTGGTTGAACCGCCACCACAAAAAAATGTGAACTCTTTAATAGGCCCGCAGTTTCATCTCATTTGAGATGTAGCGCCCTGCGGTCATCCTGTCCGTTGCCTCGGCCAACACCCGCAGCTCTCTTCATGCGAATGTGCTGGCTCTCATTTTGTAAATGATATGATGTATTTTCCAATAATCTGCTCTATGATTGGTTCTCAGATCACATGTGGGCGAGGTCACGTCACTCACAGATCTTTTCTACACTTGTGCACAAAATGTCTGCCTGTCATTGACTCATCGTATCCTAACAAAGAGGGGGCAGATTGATGGGAAATGTACTCTGCTATTTGCAATTACTGGCACTTTATAACAGGTACCTGTAATTGCAGGTACCTGATAACAGGCCCTAGATTTTTTCCTAGCTGAGTTGTAAATGTAAGAGCATAAATAAAGTGCAAATTTGAGATGTAACTAGCAGAAAAAGCATAAAGTAATTTACTTATGGTTTTAAATATGTGTCTAATTTAAAACATAACTTTGGGAAATGATTGTGATAAGGTTCAAAGTAACACATTTATTGGGCCATAATTTGCATCATGAATCTGGTCCTCCTAGTGGTGTTACTGACAGTGGGTGAGATTGGAGGTCAGTTGTTGACTCTGGCATGAAGGACAATAATGAGCTCTGTATAGAACATGATTTGCTTTAGCTATCGTTGTGACATCCAGGGGGCAAATGCAGAAAAACAGTGGTTTTAAACAGTGCTGAAAGCAATAGGCCAGAGAAAGCAATGTACATTTGGGTGTCATCAGCACAGAGGTGGTATTGGAAGTCAAATGACCAAATTAGTACCCCAAGACAAGATATGTATAATATTATAGTACAACATTTAGAAGAAAAAAAAGGACCTCAATAGAGAGAGTGGAAGGGAGAATGTGCCAGAGGTGGGTACACTACAGGAGCGGTTAGAGAGGTGGGAAGTAACCCAGGAGAGAACTGTGTCTAGATGGACAATGGAGTGAAGGATGTGTAGGAGAAGAGGGTATTAAACAGTGCCCAAAGCAGCAGAGAGTTACAGAAGGATTAGTATTGGAAAAAAAAATATTTATGTATAAACACAATTTCAGTAATCAAATGAAACAAAATAAAATCAAACTGAAAATACAAACTCCTTTGTAAAACACATGCATGTTGGTTTTATCGCAACGAACAATGCATGTTGCACAGTTTAGCTTTGTTATTCAGCGCTGCTGCTATAGTTGTTTTGGACTTAAACATGACCCCGAGCATCCTTAAGTTTAAGCAACAAGTTAAGAAAAACTCTGAGCATTTTCTTCTTATCTATCCGACGGCCAGCAGGGAGACAACAAGTAGGAAGAAAACAGAAGAAAATGATAACAGAGCAAGGAGCAGACAGAGCCAGACAATAACACATACTTGCCAACTCTCATTGAATGTCAGGGAGACTCCCTGAAATAGGGGTGATCTCCCTCACTCCCTGAAGAGTCTGGCATTCTCCCAGATGCTGAGCCAGTACAAGACGTGGTTGGCTTCGCCATCTGTGGCATGATGACACAGTTCAGAAATTGTGTCCTATACCCATGTATTTATGCCTATGAAGGTGGCCATTTTCATGGAGAACAAGATTTAATCAATGGAGACAAAAATGTAAAAGACACTTCAGTCTCTAGAGATTCATTAGCTGCCTTTCTTTAACGCATAGCTACCTACTCTCCCGAAATGGCCGGGAGACTCGCGTATTTCTAGGAGACTTCCTGGGAGAGCAGGGCAACCTCCCGGTTCTTGCCCCTGCAATAGATAAGTGGTGGAGGGCGGGCTTAATGACACAAATTTTGCATCATCTTAAAATTATGTGATTTGTAAAGCCCCACCCTAGCACGCCCACCTCCCCCGGAATCTCCCTGAAGCCAACGAGGAAAAGTTGACAAGAATGCGATAACAGAGCAAGGAGCAGACAGAGCCAGATGATAACAGAGCAAGGAGCGGACAGAGCCAGATCAAGGAGCAGACAGAGCAAGAAGAAGCAGGATGCAGACATAGTAGAAGATGAGAAGCCCTAAGGTAAGTATATTGCTCTAAGGATAGAGAGGACATGGGGGAGATGGGGTTATAAAAATGGGGATGAGGTAGAGGGGGCTATAAAAACCAGGGATGGTGTAAGGGCTGTAAGAAATGGTGTGGGGGAAGAGGGGCAGCTGGAGAAAAATGAGGGGAGAGGGGGTTGTGGATTGGAGAGAAGGGGGGTCTCTGGAGGACATAAATATATACTACATTAATACAATAAAATCTAAGTAATTCTAAAAAACAATAAGTACTATATTAAAAAAGGCGGTGATGACCCAGGTTGCGGTAACCTATGCCCCTTACCAGTCCATAGCATGGGTAGATCTGGAGACCCACCATGTTGGGATCCCCTCTATGGCATCACTCTGGGGCCTGGCTAATATAGATAGACCACCAGCGGCCTCCTCCCTTCAATCTCTTAAATTCTGCCTGTTGCTTTGGGACTCATGCAGGGTCAAATATAAATTGTCCTCCCTTGTATCACCTCTGACTCCTCTCTGGGGCAACCCACACTTCCCTCCTGGTAATCCAACACAGCAATTTAAACATTGGATAAAGGCGGGAGTGCGGGTGGTTTCGGACCTGGCAGCCAATCAAACTTGGGCTTCTATGTCGGAACTTCATCATAGGTTTGAACCGTTTCGTCCGCTTCTTTTTGAGTACTTCCAGGTCCGACACTTTGCCATGTCTTTGCCCCCCAGGAGGTTCTTCGGGCCCTGACACCCTTTGAGTATATGTGTTTACATTCCCCTCTCACTCAAGGGATGATTTCCCAGATCTATAATTGGCTCATAGACTATACCTTCGATACTCCAGGTCGACATGAGAGGGAATGGGAAAATGACCTGGGACCTCCCCCAGATGAGTCATGTTGGGAGGAGGTCAGGGAGGGGATTGCCAAGAGCTCGATCTCTACATTAATTAAGGAAACAGCGTATAAAGTGTACTATAGATGGTACTATACTCCTGATAAGCTGTCTCGAATGTTTCCTACGGCCACCCCGAGCTGCTGGCGGGAATGTGGCCAGAGAGGTATGATGTTACACATATGGTGGACCTGCCCTCGCATAGTTCCTTTCTGGAACATGGTTCTTACGCTTATAAACTCTGTTTCAGAACAACAGATAAATAAGGACCCCTGGTCATTCCTTCTCTCTCGCCCTATACCTGATGAGAGCGCGCCTTCTAATAAGCTTATCTCCCATATCTTGGCAGCAGCTAAATCCCTAATAGCGAAACATTGGAAAGACCCTAGGGCTCCATCTATGCAGGAATTACGGTCATACATAGGACATGTCGCAAGCATGGAGAGTATAAGGTGTTACCTTCATGATAAATCATATCATTTCGATAAGGTGTGGGCCCCGTGGTTTTTTCTAGAAAGCCGTAGCTGCCTTTCCAGTACGGCTCCCCCTCCTGCAGACGGAATATAGCTTTTGGGCCTCCTTCGGATCCCCCGGGCTGGATATGGCGCGCTGCCGGCGAGTAATGTTTGTATGCTAGTTTTCTTTTTGGTAGCCAATGTAGCTGTGTGGCTTAGCTTTTCCTAGCAATGTTCCAGGTTTGCTTATTTACTTATCAACAATATCGTTAACAGTACTTGTACCTTTCTACCTCCCATCCCTCCCTCCCCCTCCCCCCACCCCCATTCCCCAGGATATAAAAATATAAAACAGAGGAGACATCTTGAATATTAATATATTAATGTTAAACGTGATGATTGTGTCTTTCCTGTTATTTCCTCTTTAAATAAAGAGTTTAAAAAAAAAAAAAAAAGGCGGTGATGTGTTTATTAGTAATAATAAACTCTATTAAATGTGGTGAAAATTAGTAAGCCATTATTTTGATTGTGGGGCTGATGGGGGAAATAGACCTTTGTATTAAATTGGAATGCTATTAATTTAACGTAGGTCTGTTAATTAAATGGGAATGCTTTTAATTTGGGGTAAGGAGGCTTATTTATTAAACATAAATACCAATATATGGCTTGTTAGGGGGAAGGACGCCTAATAATTAAATGCGGGTGTTATTTAATTTAATATTGGGGCTATATAGGGGAATAAGTCATTTTCAAAATGGTTTTATGCATTATTGCACTTCAAAAGTGATTTTTATCAGTGAATCTGCAATTAAATGATTTTAAACGTCCAGTGGGTGCTGGGGTAACAAAGAGTTAAATGTAAGAAATCAGCATTTTTGGATGTGACACTATTGGTCCCAGCAAGTTCTAGCAGCCATAACTGCTTAAGTATGCTGGCAATTGAAGAACTGACAAGTCTCCTGTCGCAACATGGCTCCACAATGAGCAGTATGAAGCCTCTATATGTTTTTTTTCTATTCCTTAAGGATTAAATGCTGGAAGTAAGAAGAGATTCCCCACAATGAGTTTAGGTAATTAATGCATTAATATAAGAGGGTTTGGAGGTGTCTTTATTTAAATAAAATATTTTTTCACAGTGTTGTTTAATTTTTTACAGTCTCTTTCTATGTGGCAATGCAGGTCCCTGGATGCAAAGGCATGCTAGTGCTTGTAGTTGTACAAGTGCCAGCATGCTCTGGCAGCCATAGTATGCTGGCCCTTGTAGTTTTACAAGGGACAGCATACTCAAGTAGCTTATGACCAATAATGCCACATACAAAAATGCTGATTTCTTACATGTAACTCTTTATTATCTCAACACCCAACAGGACAAGTGTTGTGAAGACCCCTGTTTTTTCCTAGGGGAACTGTATTTTTATGCTGGCCCAATTACCTAGGGAATCAGCCCTGTGCTGAACAGGTGGGGATGTGTCCCATTATGATAGGGGACCTAATTATAATGTCACCAGGTCAGCGTGTCATCAGTTGGTGTTGGTTGTGGCTTTTGCAGGGGGGACCTCACACACACTGTTTGACCACCCATATTTGCTGCAACCAGCAAGGGCTATGCGTGCTGGTGCTTATATCACCTTGATGGTGATGACAGGACTCTCTACCTCTTCATGATAAGCTTAAAGTGTATCATTATCTTTATGAAGCAGACACATATAACATAGTATGCTCAGTCGCACATATTTTAAAATATGTGCAGTTCAGCTTACACGTAATTACCACATTTTTTCAAACACATTTTCTTTCTTTTCTTTTTTTTCTCTAAAATGAGTCAAACTTTACATTAGGCCCAAAGAATACATGTTGGGGGGAGGGGTGATTTGAAACCTGTGAAAAGCACAATAGGGTATATGACTGCTAGACATAGTGTAGAATTTGTTTTCCAAAGGAGCATATTATGATTGCTTTCTAGACTGAAAAATTTACCCAACCCTTTGAAAGTCTAAAAACTGGAACTAGTAGCAATAGTAGCAAACAGAATTTAACCTTGAACTACAATTTCCAAATAAAGGTTATGATAATTGGAAGTTGCATTACTTCAGGCATTAATGAGCTCAGATTGGGGCCTTGTTAGAATGGCAAGCAGACAGCAGTAGAGATGTCTGCACTATACTTCAGCTTGGTGCCCTACCTCCCACATACTCATCTTTTCACAATAAAACAGTTAGAAATTTGTGATGCCAGTGGGAAACTACAAGTTTGTGCCAAGGAGAGTCATCACGCAAAGGCCAGACTAGCTTCAATGACCTACTGGAATGTCTCCTCAGTTCAACTGTTTCATCATCATCTTCATTTATTTAAATGGAATATAAATAATCTGCAGCTCCACACAATCAACAAAAAATAAACAGAAAAAATACACATAAGTAAGGGACAAGAGAAAGAATAAAATCAATAAAAATTAGATGGAGATGGCAGAGAGGGAATCGGACACACGGGAGGGACAGAAGTCAGGGGAAGAAAGGTATATTAGAATGTCATCGACATAAAGGTGACATTGGGGGTTAAAGGAGCAGATGAGTTGACCAAGAGAAGAGGTGTAAAAAGAGAAAAATAATGGGCCAAGAACAGAGCCTTGAGGAACCCCTAAAGATAGAGGGGCAGGAGAGGAACAAGTACAAGATGAAGAGACACTGAAGGAACAATCAGAGAGGTAGGAGGTAAACTAGGTAGGAATAGTGCCGTGAAGTTCAAGGAAGTAAAGAGTGTAAACAGGTGTGGTTGGCCAACTGTGTCAAAATCGGCAGAGAGGACAAGGAGGAAGATCAGGTAAAAGACTAAGCTAAGAATAGATTATTAATTACCTTGGTGAGGGCAGTCTCGGAGGAGTGGAGAGGGAGGAAGCCTGATTGTAAGGAATCAAGGAGGAGTGAACGGTGAGAAAGACTGTTAAACGGTTGTAGACTAACTGTTCAAGGTGAAAATGTGAGCTAGGTGACTGCAAGTGTTAGATAAGAGAGAGTGAAGGAGGTGGGTATGAGCATGGTAGCGAGAACAGGTTAAGGAAGAAAAGGAGGGGAGGAGTGGGAGGACTTCAGTGTCTGTGACAGGAAGGAAGGTGGACAGAGTGGCAGGGGCTTTAAAATTGTGAAGGAAGGGAGGAGATATCATGCAGGATGGAATCAATTTCCCCCTTGAAGTAAGAAGCAAAATCATGGGCAGTGAGGGGGGGGGGGGAGGGATTGTATGCTTGGGACAGAGAAGGAATTTGATGGTGGAAAAAAGACAATGGGAAGTTTTGGACTGGGAGGAGATAAGGATTTTGAAGTAGGACTGTTTGGCAAAAGAGAGAACAGTGTAACAGGGTTAATTTGAAATGGATAAAGTCTACATCGGAGTGGGACTTCTCCAGACGCGCACAGTGGAATGGGAGCATCTCTGTAGGTAGTGGGTGAACTTAGAGGAACAAGGTCGGGGTATAGAATGACAGAGATGAAGTGTGATGGCAGGGGTGGCTTCATCTAAGGATGCATTAGGGCAAGGCAAAGAGGAGTGGTTCAAGGGTGGCAGAGGAGCAGGTGGGGGCAAGATCACGCATGTTGCATAGTGTCCACAGGGCTTTGGGTGCAGGAGGGGGAGAGGGAGGTAGGAAGAGGTTTAAGTAGAGGAAATTGTACTGAAGGTGCTGTTAGGAGATAAAAGGATGCCTATGTCACCACCTTGGTGGCCATCAGAGTATGGAGTGTGTGTAGAGGATAGAGCAACAGCAGGGACAGTGTCAGAAGGTCCTCAGGTTTCACTGAGGGCAAGTAGGTTGAAGAAAAGAGAGAGGAAAAGGTTGTGGATGGGAGCAAGCTGATTACAGACAGATTTGGCATTCCGCAGTGCACAGGTGAAGGAGAGGAACTTAAGAGGAAGGATGGGGAAAGTTTGCAGGAGTTGGAGCAGTGTGGAGGGAGGGGAGGTGGACCGTGGATGGATGGTGGGAATAGGGCAGGGCCCAGAGATGGGGGGCAGTTCTCCTAGCTGTGACGAAAAGTGAGATAGATGCTTTACCTCTCTTTGGCCAATGCCCCACTGGGCCGTAGTATATAAGTGAGATAGATGCTTTACCTCTCTTTGGCCAATGCCCCACTGAGCCGTAGTATATTTAGTATATATGACAGTTAATCTTGACTGCAGCTTGCCCATGTACTTTCACCTAAAAATTATCAGTTGTGGTTATATATTTGATGGAGCATGCAATCCATTCAATGAGTCAAGCAATTTTAGTGGGGGAAAAGTGTTACTATGAGTCAGCTGATGGACCAGTGATTTACCATACCGCCTGGGCTTGGATTACAGCATTGGGCTCCAGCTGAAGTTGTATTCTGCTACCTAAGAGTTTTCCAAAGCGTAATGTTCCCGAACAACTGAATTGCCAGTGCAACAATTCACACGGGACTAGCACTGAGCTCTGGGCGTTCAGTTTAACAGCTCACTGATGGGTGGCCAAGTTATTCCTTTGGAGATCAACACAGGCTCTTTCAGCACACAGCTACTCCAAGCTGTCGGATAATCCAAATTCCCATATATGAATGGGGATCATTACTTTAATCTTTAAATTAGGCCCATCGTGTTTAGTAAAAAGACAAAGAAAGAAAATGAATACATTGAGTCCCCCTTTGATACAGTCTGTGCAGCAGCTCTGTAGCATTTATCATTTTTTGACATTTTATTATCTAACAGTGCAAGTGGATACAAGAAAACTGGTTGATATACGTCCAGAATTGTGATACATGTTACCAGTCAGCATGGTCCAAAGAAATAAATAGATTAAACTGCAGGTAGTTGAAATATTTGATTTTGTTTGATAGACAAGAATGTGGGAACATTAAATAGTATATAATATGCTGTATAAATAGGTGGACCTACTATATCACTACAAATTGCGCTGTCTAAAGTGCGTGCAAGGATGAATAATTTAAGTTAGTGAAATTAAGGGCGATTACAGTAAAGAGATACATAACAACAGCACTGTGTGTTTGAAGCCAGTTGGAACAGGAAAATAGATCACCATTAGTCACAAACACCTTTCAGCTATATCAGTTTCTTTGAATATTGGGAGACTTTGAAGTACTCCTGTGAGCAGATGGGTCTGAGGACACTGGAGGTATGGCTTTGTATAAGAATGCTTTGAGAACAGCAGCAGCATGCTACTAAAACTGCTCTTTGTTTTGTGTACTCCAAACACAATTTCAACAAGAAAAATACAAAATAAAATATATGTTACTCTCTCCTTCTATGTTTCAATGCAGTTGGTGGATATATGTGCCAGTTGACATAACACACATATTAATCTGTTCATATTCCATCTTGCCATGATACATTTTTTTTATATTTGTAAATTTATATATTTTATTGAATGACGTCTTTAAATAATACTATATATATATATATATATATATATTCCATAACTATCTCGGTTATGGATCCAGGTTATCTATGATGTCCGCTGATATAGGAGTCATTTGATTGCTGGCTCAATGCTTGACTATATTTTCTATCTGGTACATGTACATTCTGTCTTTAATAAAATCTATTTACTTGGATAATGCACTATGGAAGCGCACCCATCTGTTTGATAACCTAGGAATTGATTGACCCGTGGAGATCGGGTTAGCGAAGGGGAAGACGCGCAGACCAGTGACTGCTAGTGCTGATACCGTTCGTGGGAGTATTACTTATGAAAGACTATCTGACACGGACACAATTAAGTTATTTTATACTCTTTACACCTTTTAGGTGTTACAACAGCATTGTGTTTGAACGCACTGTATATTTTTTGTTCTAAATATATCTACTATATAAAAGCCTAGTGGTGTGTGTCCGTGTGTGGAAAAAAAAACCCAAGCTGCAGCACCACCTGCTGGGCGAAGTTATACACTGACCTACTAAATTCTTAGTGTGTGTGGAAAAAAAAAACTCAGAAAGGGCTAAAATTTGCTGCAGCGCCACCTGCTGGGCGGAGTTATACACTGACATACTAAATTCTTAGTGTGTGTGGGGGAAAAAACTCAGAAAGGGCTGAAATTTGGTATACTAAGATGTTTCTAATTTGTTAATTGTTAAAAGTGTTTATAAAGATTTTAAAAATATATATATATATTTCTTGAAGGAGAAGTGACAGTTGGGAGTGGTTGGTGGTTGCCGGGGATGACAGTGGGGAGTGGTTGGTGGTTGCCGGGGGTGACAGAGCGAGATGAGTGTGATACTCAGGACCGCTGAGAGATCACTGTGTCTGGATAGACATCTGAATAGATGTGGCGATAAAAATGAAGGATGAGGTGATGGAGAAAAATGATGAGGTGGTGACATGTGGACAAAACCACGTTAAAAAAGGGCGCTTGCGTCGGGAAGTAACGCTCTTCCCCTGAGGAGGCCTGGGCTATGGCCCAAATACATGACAATAATCTTTTTAACACCTTAAGTAGCTTGATTTGACTTGAATGTATGAGTATCATGCATGGGTTAACATGTATATATATATATATATATATATATATATATACACATACACATATACACACTTACATACATACATGCCTTATAGCACTGGGGTCATGAGTTCAATTCATACTGGTAGGTTAAATGGCTGGTAACAAATTGACCCTAGTCTGTCTGTCTGTGTCTGTGTGTCTGTCTGTGTGTGTCTGTCCGTCCGTGTGTGTCTGTCCTTCCGTGTGTGTCTGTCCTTCCGTGTGTCTGTCAATTTAGACTGATGTGAGTTCTCTGTAGAGTGCTGCGGAATTAGTGGCACTATATAAATAAATGGTAATAATAATAATAATAATAATAATGATGATACACACACGTGAGGATAGAACAACAGCATTCAGGTAAGGATATGTGAGGATAGAACATGTGAGGTTAGAACAACAAGATTCAAGTCACTTGAATGTTCACAGCAGCACAGATTATTTCAGGTGATGGGTGTGCTGTTCTTGTGCGATGCAGTGATCTCTCCACTCATGTGATTCTGTAAGTGAAAAGAGGACGGCTACATGTGCTAGGGGTAGTGGATGTGAGGAGGTAATGCAGGCAAGGAGGTAGATTGGACAAGAAAATGGTCAAGCTAGATGCATACCCAGTCAACCAGCTCAGACTGATATTGCCAAAAGCTCTGTCTCATGTATAATCTCATACAGCTCTTCCTCCTGTCTCTGTGAATGTGCATTGGATTTTCACAGAATAATTGGAAAAACAATGGGACTGGAAAAAATATCTTCTGTTTGGAAAGTATATTTGGTTATGGAAAACATATTAAGGCTTATTTATTAACTAACTAATTATTAACTAACCTGTGCCAAAACCACAGCAATCAATCAGTTTTCACCTCTATAGTGCAAATTAGACAACGGAAGTCAATGTGTTTTTGTTGCTTTGGTTCAGGCGCCTGTTTGCACTCTTTAACAGTGAATACCTTGTGTACGAATAAAAATAAATAAATGACATTGTAAACTTGAATTGTGATTTACATGTGTCTAAACCCCACTTTCCCAACATAAATGCTAAATTGGTAAGATATTGTTTTTTATGTTTATTTTTATTGAAAATGTATAATAGATAAGTATATAACACACATATGCACAGACATACATTAACCTACTTACTGCAATATACATTACAATAATAACACATGAAGCAAAATGTAGTTAATATATAGGAATTGTTGTCTGCTATAGAGCCAGTGCTGATTATATTGTGTTGCTACATCTACAATTTAGGAATGAGAAAGCAAAACAGCTCATTTACACTACAAAAAGGACATTTCCTTGTGTACTACGGAAAATGATGAAAGGCAACTACACCCTGGACTATTTAAATAGTGAATAAAATATATAATAAAAACTGGCATACAAAAGGAAGGTAATTATTGTTGCAGAACGAGGGAGTAAGGCTTAGCAAATGTATTCTCTATTATTCCCTCAGGCAGAGGAAGCACCATACAGTTTATGAACAGAATCCTTATGATTTTTATTTTCTGTTTTATGTCAAAAAAATTGTTACATATATTACAGTCTCCTTTTAAGGTAGGGGGAAATTTCAAGGAGCAAATGAAATAGTGAAGACAAATTGAAGCTGTTAAGAGAAGCTTAAAGGATCAAAGAAACTGTTTTGAAATGCAAAATGAGACAAGGGACATGTGGTGTTGCTGGCGCTCATCTCCTTCGCTAATGCTTGGTTAAAAAACAGTATTTGGCGTGAGGATTCCTTTATTACTGTGTTTCTTTGGCGTGTGTCAACAAGCTCTGTTTGCTGCCGTGTGCTGTGACTGTTTGCAGTGTTTTGAGATGGCCAGAAGGACCTTATTGAGCAGCTGATATCAAATAAAAACCTAGAGATCTGTTGATTTTTTTTTTTGGTTCTCAGTGAACAAAATAAGTATCATCTACTCCTATTAACTCAAAATGATAGATTGTGACTATGAACAAAGTTTCAAATCAGAAATATTTTGTTTTGTATTAATATTACATTGGTTCTGTGGGAAGAATGGAGTTCAGAAATTAATAAGGGTGAATATCTAAAGTAAACACAGCTGAAGATAGTTTGTTTTAAGCAAATGGCAACATTGGGCATCCATTTCCAGGAATGCCAAGCACCAGTAACTTTTAGCTCCAGCTATGTTGGGAGCTTTGAAGTCTTGATATTTTAGTTTATTGTTCTGTATCATTCTACCCGGTATGATCCACTGTCTTTACTCTGTACGGTGCTGCGAATACCTTGTGGCGCCCTATAATTAAAGATTAATAATAACAATAATAATAGTATATCAGATTATGTAAGTGGGCACATGGCTAATGCAGATAGTCTAGCACATTGACATTTATTAGATCTGACCATTTTTTTAAGAAAACAAACTCTACTTATAGAGAGGAGCACCTAATCAACCGAATGCAGCTAAAATTATTATAATATCTCGCAGTAGTTATATAATGGTGGCAGTGAAAGTGAAATAATAAATAGCAATACAAAAATACATTGTTTTTAAGCACGGTTTGTATACCAGATAAATAACAAAACTGTGTAATTGTAGGCAGAACTGCATTAAGTACAGGATAAAAGCAATACAATCAATAGCAAAACCCATGAAAGTAAAAGTTATCAATTGTTTGAAAAATCATTCATAGACATTTAAATTATGAATTTAAAATAGTATTTGTACTATAGTTGTTAGAATAATAAATGATAATTCTCACCTGATAGTGATTTGTTCCCCATAGTGCATCTGAGAAGATGGGCAATCTATCAAATTAACCCCAAACTGAGCATTAAAATATTCAATTCTTCTCACATTGAAATATAGCAGATTAAAAATATAATCAGTAATATAAAATGCAAAAATATCTCCAAATTATCTTAAATATTTGATAACAAAAGACTTTATTTAGTTTTGTGGTTAACCTCAAAATGCTCGTGCTAAAAAAGGCTTTGCCAAGTACAGCTTGGAGGAATTGATGGCCAACAATAAAATAGGATAAGCAAGTAATATAAATATCTAAAAACTTGCCAGTTAGATAAATATGTGAGCCTCATCTCAAAGCTGATTAACCTTTCCCGCACAGTACAGTTTCTAAGGAAAGATATTGTGAAGGTTAGAAATCCACCATGAAGTGTGTGTTATAACATAGGGCTACATTAGTGTCATGCTCAGACTATTGAGTGAGCACCCGTACTCAGTGAATGGTGGCCTTGTCATCCTGGAAAACACACATTTCTTCATGAAAGAAATACTGCAACGTGGGATGGAGATTATCATTCAGTACAGATTAGTGCGTAGCATTGACCTAATCTTCTAAGAGAATGACCACCATAATCCTTCACTGTTGGAAAAAAATATATAAGGATGTAAGGACATAAGATGATTTTACATTTGTGTCCAGAACATGTCACAACTCATGTGTCACATTATCACAGCCTATTTGGCAGACAACTCTTTTGTCAGTCATTTGACTTGTCACCCATAAGTCAATATAACAGTTTAATAAGCAGCGTTCTTGAGTAAATTTAAAACATCCATTTCACTGAGTATATATTCTGCTTGGAGTATTATTAGCAACTGCAGATTCCTGTAGTGTAACTACCCTTCTCATTATGATTGAGGAATGCTTACAGCAATGAAGCTACAATGTGGCTGTGTTTAATTTCCTCTCCGATTCTTCTCAATTGTTCTAAAATTTCTATAATTTGGCTTACCTGCACTTGCATTTCCTTTTTTTTTGTTGCAGTCTTCTGTAGTATAGTTTGCATAGCAGGTACAATTTACTATTTAAATATGATCTTTTATGCAGTGTTTGCACTGCTGACCGCATACCTTCTCTGTTGTTTCTTTGCTGATATCAATGAGTTGATCATATACATTGAAATTGGCAAGCATGTAACCTATTCTAGCATACATATCGGTCCATTTACTTTTAAACTTGAAAAATCTGTAAATCCGTTCAAGACCTATAAATACCCAATACCTAAAATTCTGAAAATAAATTATTTATTTCCTTCTAATGGGCTGAAAAAAAGCTCCGACTGTATAGCTGGAGTTACAATTATTTTTGTTACATATTTGTTGTCTTCCCCTTCCTGGTTGATATGGGAATTGGGAGCAATTACTCAAATAAGTGAGGTACAATTACCATATAATTCAGCGATACTAAGTAGGAGTGTGCTCAAGAACTGACAACATAACTATATGTGTTCCAATAGTTAACAAGTACTCCATGTAAGAGTTATTTAGCAATATTTGAGACCCTGTGACTTTTTCTACATTCCTATTAATCACTTCTAAACAAACTTTAAAATGGATCCCTAAAAAGCTGCATTCATTTATATTAGACCCTCCAGTTTAAAATCTAAAACATTATGCTTGTTTTCCCATTACTCCAACTCCAATCAATACAATATTTTGCGATATGATCCTTTGACCATTTCACTTAATTTGGAAACTAAAAGGAGAAATCTGATAGATGTCATGGCCTGAGCAAACCCCAGGTCACATAGGTGTTCCAATTTTTCATGTGAAATGTATAGGAGTCTTAGGGCTAGATTTACTAAGCTGCGGGTTTGAAAAAGTGGGGATGTTGCCTATAGCAACCAATCAGATTCTAGCTTTCATTTATTTAGTGCTTTCTACAAAATGACAGCTAGGATCTGATTGGTTGCTATGGGCAACATCCCCACTTTTTCAAACCCGCAGCTTAGTAAATCTAGCCCTTAATCTATTTACACAAATTAATGAAACTCTTGCTTGCATTACAGGATTAAAAGAAGTTACCATTCTTTTGGATATTGCTTTTTTAGCTTTTTTTAATTATCATGATATTTCACCATCGTTTGTACATAAATAAATAACAGATAATAATTTAAGTTGTTTTATAGCTTAGTTTTTAGAGTTCATGTGCAATGTGTGTAAGGAAATCACATTTCTAATTAGGAACATGATATCAGTGCTTTAATTGAAATTGGCACATAGTTCGCTCAGGAACTTGCATGGGTGAAAATAATTTCTACGGAAAGATTTCATGCCATTTAGTCTCAGTAATTATATGTACTGAACAAATGTTCCAATAATTTGCCAATATTCTGTCTTGTATCCCAATTAAGAACAACATCATTTGTGTTGTATGAGTGTTCGACATAAAATGGAATAGACGCTGTAAATTAGAGGTAACAGTAATTCTTATATGAAATGACATCACATAATAGTATCCAAATGTATTTTCATACAAGAAACACGTTTTAAATTTTTCCAAGACACACTTTAAATTGTTTCTTTAAAGGATACACCGGAGGTCATTAATGACTGCTTGTCTAAGTACAAACAAATGTACCATCCAGTTTATTATCATTAGTAATATTTATTTATATATCACCAGCATGCTCTGCAGCACTTTACAATTGGGAACAAAAACAGTAATAAAACAAGACTGGCAGTAACAAACAGACAAAGAGGTAAGTGGTATTTTCTTGCCCGTTTACAATCTAAAGGTTTCATATATGAGGTTAAGTTCCACAGATATTGGTCCAGCCAGGTTGTAATGGGAAAAAGTGCTTAGTGGGGCTATATGATCCAGTCACACAACCATGTAGGTTTAGGGTTCAAACAATCAGAGCAATCAGGTAGAACATTTTAGTGAGGCTGAGAACACATTTGGAAATTTGCTAAGCTTACCTGAAGAAGTTTGTTTTCAGGGAACGAGTAAAGGTTTGAAGGCAAGAAGACAGTCTTACTATATGAGGGAAGGAATTTCACTCCACAAAAAGTCCTGTAACCGTGAATGAGAGCAAGTAATAACTTTAAGTGAGGATCAGAGGCTATCCTTGTCCTCTTTTTGAGGGAGAGATTACTTAATATACATTAAAAAAGAAAAGTATTTTAATGTATTTATAGATTAACACGAGGCAGGGGAGTGACTAGATATTTGTGGGCCCTAGAGCAAACTTTTGGAAGGGCCCCCATATACTGCCTGGTGAAAACCTCACATATACACACAGGGCTTTGACAGGAATCACTTCAGGGCTCTGGAATCACTATGGGGCCCACCTCAGCTGTGAGCCCACTGGCAGATGCACCTTTGATAAATATGCTCTAGATACCAGGCAATCTATTATTTAAAGAGGCGATCGCAATATCCTAAAATAGTATAGGTGAAACCACAAGGCAGATAAGAGAGGACTACGTAACAGATCTGATATCAGATAAAGTGTCTAAATGCCATATAGGAAGATTTCAGGGACAAGTCAAGATCAATGCAGGCAGAAGTGGAGTATATTTAAACAAGCTGAAGTCAGTACATGGTTAATCAAGCACAATGACAAGTCATTTTGGTACACAATATATTCCTGTGTCACATGCATAAAAATAATCAGGGATTAGCAAAATGGGGTAAAGATTACTAGAAGGACCACAATTCCACATTTAAAAAATGTAAGTAGCTCTTGCATAAAAATTATGGTGCTAATGTAAACACAGAGGTGTAATAGGTTGATTGAATTAGATAATATTTTTTTTCATTAAAAATTTGTGAAGATGACTGGTACTGTAAGAATTAATGGACATAGAGCACTATAGTTGCCACAATGCTCAGTGTATTTCAATCTCATTTTCACAATGCAGCTATCCTTTTTCTAATTATGTTCCATTTAAAAATAATACAGACAATTTGCACCTTTCTAAAGCTACACATTTCAGAGACTTTAAAATGCCTGTAGTAAGATACTACTAAACCACACATAGGTTCATATTCTAAAGTGTGTTTGTTCTACTTGCAAGAGGCAGTGCCTGCACTTTCCAACCATAGCTCATCACTCCTATTTTATATCCAGCCACAGACCAACAAATTGCATACAATTGCACACATGCTCAACAAATTCGGTCATTGAACAAACATTTACAATTCTGAAAGCCAATTTTTGTTGCCTCACTGGTCTATATGTTGCATGCAACGTTATTAGTTTATGTGCCATTTTTCAGAACATTACCATTAAGGATAGGGGGTCCTTTGAGGAGGAGATTGAGCTTGTTGCGGGGGACCTAGGAGATCATCAGAGGCAGGCTAGGCTGGGCTGAGGGGCAAGGGAACATCTGCTCCCTGGGCCAGTCCTATAGTGTGCTACCTTGGCCTGGGTCACCTACATTTTTTGCCCTTTAAAATAGGCTGCTGAGTCAAGTCTTGCCCCCCGAGCTAAAATTTTCCAGCCCTCCCCTGGAGATCATGATGTGAAACCTTCCCCCATGGATGAAAACAAGAGTTTTCTTCGTAAGAATGTTATTCAACAATATTTTACTTGCAGGTGCAAACTAAAAATACATATTGTGAAACAGAGATACTGCATATTTTTCCATTTCATACACTCTACTTTTTAACACTTGGATCAATTATGTATACATTGCTATAGAATTAATGCTGCCTGAAAATTTTGCCGAGATGTATTTGGAAAACATTTTCACACATGTTAATTCCAAAAACATATTCAGAATTGTTGACTTATCACAAATTTAACCATGCAGCATATATTTTTTATAGTCAACCACATGCATTGGCCATATTTATTAAGAACAACATATATTATGTTAAGATTTCACCTTATTGAGAAAAAAAATCCAAAAACTTGGTTTGCTTACACAAAAGTCTTCTTTGCAGACGTACAATACGATGGCATTCTCTAAGAAATATGTATACAAAATATGTCAAAAGTGTAAGTCATAGAGTTTCGGGCATAATCTAGACACAGGTACATAATTCATGCCTTCTGCTCTATAAAGTAAACATATGTATAATTGATGCTTTTGTGCATAAACCTATAAATTAAGATTGCATAATTCAAAAGTATAAATACAATGCAATGAAAATATAATAACAAAATAAAACACAATAGTAAACTTAGGTCCAAAGCCCAATTATCAGCAATAATGGATGTACCTAGAGCATATTTACATTTTCTACAAATTTATTATTGCCACACTTTTTCTCCTCTACAGAAGCTGCACATGTGGAAATCTCCATGGAGAAATGAATAAACAGGGCCCAGGCATACCTGGATTGGTGTCATCCAGTTTGTATTTGCATATCTAAATTGTAAATTGTCTATTTGTCATATATGAGCGCCAATACTGAAATCTTGTAATTGTATTTTTATATAATATATATAGAAGACAAAAGGAGAGAGAAGCGCCACGCATAGTGTATAAAATGACCAACAATTAGTCTTCTCAGTGTAACAAACAAGTGAATTGGCCTCGTACCAAAAAACAAATAATAAACAGCTTATCTGTAATTAGATTCCCGACATCCTATATAGTAAGAATCCTTGATGTCCAGTCCTTATGGCTCCAGATATTCAGATCAATAATATATAAC
Organism: Mixophyes fleayi; assembly: GCF_038048845.1. Lineage (NCBI taxonomy): Eukaryota > Metazoa > Chordata > Amphibia > Anura > Limnodynastidae > Mixophyes > Mixophyes fleayi. Next base: position 311,001,640 of record NC_134403.1, on the reverse strand, counting down.
GAATATAGGCTTATCTGCAATCTTTCCTGATGGTAATCACGGATCTCTCAAAAACACCTGGCCGAGGTAGATATGGTAATCCACGGAAAGAATCAGAAAACACCTTATCCCCCTCAACGCGTTTCGTCACTCGACTTTTTTAAGACGATTCAGGGTATGTAGTATGATACATTATTTGAGCACTTGCAAATGAGTGCTTTTTTTGAGGAGCTGCCTGCTGCATAAATCTGTATGTTTTTATATTCTTATTGTGTATGAGGTACACATATACGCATAAGTATTGTCACAATTTGGTGTTTTTCTATTAATGCACTAAGCGCCTTTTGCTTATTATTTTTCTATATATATATATATATATATATATATATATATATATATATATATGTAATAGGTACAACAGAAGGAGGGCGCAACGGTGATGTAACAGGTTATATTGAACAAAGTGGGTAAACACATAAGTTAAATAAGCATAAGGATAATACAAGTCTCTGGGTTGGTCTCCAATTATGTAAGTAATTAGTCCAGTCTCAAATCCAAATGCTAGACAATGACCAATCGTATCAGACACTATGTGTAGAGAATCAACTCTGATGCCACAGAAAAGGTATAGTTGCTACTCATATAAAGCTTGCTGGACCAGTGTACCACAGCTTACAACCTCTCCAATTATATGCCAAAAAAAGGACAGAGATAAACAGGAGATATATAGAGTAGTGCAGTTCTCCAGATAACAAATCAATAGGTGGGAGGTGACCTCCTGCCAGATTTGTGGCACAGAATTTCAGTTTCGAGTAAGGTTGAGAAGCTGACAAACTTGAAAGCGTGTCAAAGTGTGTCATCTTCTCCAACGTTTCCATTCCTGTTATTAGTTACGAAATTTTTTGATAGCGGTGATTGCATGGGGACGGCTGCCCAAGGCTCAGAAATATCGTATACTGCATTTGCTGTTTTGCCTGTTCCCGACACACTAGGCGGAGCCGTGATTTCCTCGTGGAGACCCCGATACAGATAAGCTGGTTTTATATTACTTTCTGGTATGCTCTGTGGCATCAGAGTTGATTCTCTACACATAGTGTCTGATACGATTGGTCATTGTCTAGCATTTGGATTTGAGACTGGACTAATTACTTACATTGTTGGACACCAACCCAGAGACTTGTATTATCCTTATGCTTATTTAACTTATGTGTTTACTCACTTTGTTCAGTATAATCTGTTACATCACCGTTGCGCCCTCCTTCTGTTGTACCTATTACATCCATTTTCTCCCTTACCAGCTAGAGTTTGAAGGAAGGCTGCCTCCTCACGTGGAAGAGGTTTATATGTGGGTTTGAATTCCATTTCTGTATATATACAATACTGCATAGAGCGCCAGTGTTTAAATCTTGCTGTCTACATATATATATATATATATATATCTATATATATAGATATATATATATATATATATATATATATTATACATACATACACACACATACATATGTATATATCCATACACACACATATAAATATATACATAATACACACGCATACACATGAATATATAAATACTTACATACACTTACACATATATATATGTATACATACACACACACACACATATATATATATATATATATATATATATATATATATATATATATATTTGCCTATAATATATATATATATATATATATATATATATATATATTAGGCAAATAGACACATGCGCTCAGTTACAGACTGGTGTGGTACACTTGCAGCAGAATAAACAGAAAATGGCAAGTCCCAACTGCGCTCACAAGATAGGAAAAAATGAAACTCAAAAAGTTGAAAAGATCATACTAGATGAACAGCAAATGTGAGAAAGAAGATAACAGGGTCCTCACACTGTCAATAATAAACCAATGATAACATAAATAACCTGGGTGGTGTATCAAAGGATAATAAGATCAAAATGAATTACTAATGAAAATAAAATAATAAAAAATAATAAAATCAGCCAATATAAAATGAAAACTGCAGAGTCAACTGAGCTGGTGGCTCACACAATAAAAATAAAGTCTGTAAAGCAGCTACTATGATAGAAGTCCAGTATCAATGGTGTGTAAAACGGATGGGGGATAGTCCAAAATGTCTCAATCTACCCGCAGCTCCAAAGAACATGAACCTCAAAAGAAGGGGGAAAAAAGGCAAAAAAGAAAAAGAAAGGGGAAACAGTCAACAAATGTATAATGCATATATCACATGAATAAATTAAACGCAATATGTGAGTAAAGTAACGAAAGGGACATCCTCTATATACATCCCACATGCAGTGAAATGACTAGAAGTGGAGAGATAAAAGTAAAAATACCAAAAATGTAATAAAAATAAATATAGCCATACAGACTAAGAAAAACACAAGAATTGTCAATATAAGTATAAGCATAAAAATCACTCCAAACTGATTATTGGAAGCACCATAAGACTCACGCTTAAAATGGACTTGACATCCTTAACATGAATGGAAAAATAGTAGTGAGTGTCCTCTCTCAGAGTAGGAAATCCAGAACGGACGGAGTGGTCGCTGCTTACAATCTCACATGGAAGAAAGTCTGCGGTCAAACTGCGTTCCACAGTGGAACGCAAAGCACTCCACTTCCTACGTACGGGTGCCGGTTAGAGTCAGAAAAGGGACGCAACGTGTTTCATCTCAACGGAGACTTCCTCAGGGTTAGATGAATGGATGATGATGCGATCTTAAATAC